>NC_090350.1:36578356-36879988 GCF_035084215.1 Heptranchias perlo | reverse complement strand
CCAAATCTGTTTCCCAGTCTGTGAAGAGTTAATTTGTTTCAGCTAAGAGGTAACAGTTGGTACATCACATTGGCACCAGGGTGCCTGAACTTGGGGTGGGGGTTACTTCTCCTGACCACTATCTGGTGACCCCTGCTGGTATGTTTAGGGACATCAGGTGCAGACAGCATCAGGCTTGGTTGGGACGCTGTCCATACTCGATTAGTTTCCCAAATCACTGTCCAGATTCACACATAAAGAATGGCTATGAGGGGAAACTGCCAGCAGCTGGGGAATCATACCTCAGGAAGAGTCAGTACTTCCATGAAAGGAGGGAGGAAAACTGGGTGAAAGGGACTGACAACAAAAGCTGCAATAATGGATTTTTCCCCTTTGAAACAGAGCTGACCAGCAGCTCATTAAATTTCAAATCTGTGGAAAATTTCTGGAAAAATGACAAAATACATATCTATACATTATTAAAAATGTTGAACAGTTCCTGTCCAGAACTTTGCTTCCTGTTACTATGATTTTTGGTCATGCTTCACGTCAACATTTTCCATTCAATTTTGCTATGTCAATTGCGATAATGTAGCTACAGGCTCTGACCACTGGGAGGCTCTGTGGAACAAGTTTCTAAAGTCCTCCAACTCCGTCACCATGTTAAAACAAGCTGATATTCCTCAACTGATTGCGGGTAATGCCACAGGCAATTTGCTAGCAACTATTAAAAGGGTAACTCTTCAAACCATTTTAAAAGGTCAGCACCTGGATAGTTCAATTTCGAACTTATCAAAACTATTAAATATAAATTCTCCCCCAAATGCTCCTCGGTCTCTATTGATCAAAGCAATATTCTTGACATTTCAGACTCTAAATGGCCGGGGCAGATAAAAAGTGTTGAAATGTTTTCCCCCCACCGGCTGTATGAAACATACTCTGTCTCAATTAAATTCGCTTTGAAACAAATGGAGGGAATGTACCATACAATCAAACGTCGATAACACTCAATAGGTATTTATATTGCACCTAACAGTCTTAAACCAGAACAATTTTCGAAGTGGTGCAAATGAGCAATGATGAGTTATACTGGCTGCACTGCACTATTGTCAAATTGAGGAAGAGCAATGCTTTGTGCAAGTACACTTAAATGTACATGATATTTTTAATATTAGAAAAACTCTTCCCTCTTAGCTCTTGTCTAACTTTAGATACTTACACACTGTTCAGTGGAAGGCACCACTTAAACTTTAACTTTAACTTTAAAGTTTAGAAACTGGCTTTGGACTGCAGATAAGCTTCTTTGAGGTGATCGCAAAGTGGTTACCAAATCCCAAACTGACAAGGGTTCAGGTGCAGTTACACTACTTGTGTTATTGCGATGACAAAACTACTTTACACAAATGCAAAACGTCGAGTTACAACTGCACTAAACATCTCTGGTTTGAAATGAACCCAATTAGATAATTAAAGAGTGTACTGCAGATGTTAGTTATTACACATGCCAGTATATAGCCAATAACCATGCAGTTCCCTCGAAGAAGCAGACCCCCTTTACAGTACGATCATTGGTAGCCATGCAATTGGGCAGTGCTCTGCATACATGTCATCATGTCAGGGCAACTCACACATAATGTCTGTTCTCAGGCTGCCCAGGTATTTTAGGCAGATAAGGTACAAAACACAGTAACATAAGGAAGACACAGAAAATTCATTGAGGTGAATTTGCCACATGTAGTGCATACTCAGTGAACTGAAGCTTAATAATGTGAAACCAACTTTGCTTTAAAAAAAAAGTTAAAAAAAATATATTGAGCAGAACTTCAATCTATACAAACTGCTGCAGGCATTCTGAATTTGAGTTACATACATAATAAAATTGGATTTGGACAATGCAAAGCTCACATTCAAAATCAAACTACAGCACAACCCACTTATAACAGACTGCTTTTCTCATCAGGGTTTTGTTTATTACAGGTAGCTGTCCAACGTATCCATCGGTGGTTCCTGGCATCTCTTGAGGCAGTGCCGCTGGCTCATTTACTCATCGGCGTTGCTGCTGAAGTCAGGGCTGCTGTCGGCAGCAGTGATGCAACATAAATGCAGCACAAGAGCCACTTTAGTACCTTGGTGCTAGGAGGTTACACAGCAGATGAAAGTATTGCATGCTGCCTAAAATCAGGAACCGAAGTCTCCATTTGTTCATTATGGATGTCAGAAAATGAAGTGTCTATGGGCACAATCTCCAACAAATATGATGGGCTCTCACTCACTAAGTGAAACAGTTTTTAATCTTCAAGCACAATCACCCCATTAAACTGTCCAAACAACTTCTTCATGTTCAAAAGATCTTCACCATCAAAATAAACTTGAATAAGCATATTAATATTTCTGCCTAGTAATTAAGTACCCAGCTGTGGGGATGTAGTCCAGGCCTGCTTCCAGTACAGCAAGCAGCTGAAGGATATTGGGCACAGCAGGAGTACACTGTGTGCTATGTACAAACACTAATGTGACTATGATGATGAGACTGAATAGTGTCATCACATAAGACTGTTTACGGTCATCAATTTTCTTGCTTGCAAGCAAAACAGACAACACAGGGGCTTTAACTTAATATCCAAGAATACACAAGACGACAGCTCCGGTTTCTGTGCTCTTTTGAAAAGATGATGCTTAGTGGATAAATGCAACACGTGCTGCGGTATTCCCGCTCCCGCTCCGTTACCTCTGGAGTCCCCCAAGGTTCTATCCTTGGCCCCCTCCTATTTCTCATCTACATGCTGCCCCTCGGCGACATCATCCGCAAACACGTCAGATTTCACATGTACGCTGACAACACCCAGCTCTACCTCACAACCAACTCCCTTGACCCCTCCACTGTCTCTCATTTGTCACATTGCTTGTCTGACATCCATTACTAGATGAGCAAAAATTTCTTCCAACTAAATATTGGGAAGACTGAAGCCATTGTCTTTGGTCCCCACTGCAAACTCCGTTCCATAGCCACAGACTCCATCCCTCTCCCTGGCCACTGTCTGAGGCTGAACCAGACCCTTCGCAACCTTGGCGTCTTACTTGACCCTGTGATGAGCTTCCGACTACATATCGGCTCCATCGCAAAGACTGCCTACTTTCACCTCCGTAACATTGCCCGTCTCCGCCCCTGCCTCAGCTCATCTGCTGCTGAAACCCTCATCTATGCCTAGTTACTTCCTGACTGGACTATTCCAATGGTCTCCTGGCTGGCCTCCCATCTTCCATAAACTTGAGGTCATCCATAACTATGCTGCTCGTATCCTAGCTCGCACCAAGTCCCATTCACCCATCACCCCTGTGCTCGCTGACCTACATTGGCTCCCAATCCGGGTACGCCTCGATTTTAAAATTCTCATTCTTGTTTTCATATCCCTCCATGGTCTCGCTCTGAGATCTCTGAGCTGATCCAATTCTTGCCTCTTGTGCATCCCCGATTTTAATCGCTCCACCACAGGCGGCCGTGCCTGCAGTTGTCTAGGCCCTAAGCTCTTGAATTCCCTTCCTAAGCCTCTCCGCTTCTCTCCCCTCCTTTAAGACTTTCCTTAAAACCTACCTCTTTGACCAAGGTTTTGGTCATCTGTCCTAATACCTCCTTATGTGGCTCAATGTGAAATTTTGTTTGATAACGTTCCTGTGAAGCGCCTTGAAACGTTTTACTATGTTAAAGGCGTTATATAAATGCAAGTTGTTGTTGTATTAAACCATGCAAGTCAAGTCCCAGGTTCAAATCCAGTCCCCGCTGAGTTAGTTGATCTCAGCTCCGCAGCAGTTGGGGTGCTACAATTAATCTTAGTAGCCTGGGCTTAGAGAAGGAGAATAAAAAGCCAGGGTTCCGACTGCTTGTGGAAGTGTGAATGTGGAAGTCAGATGAGAACAGGATCAGACTTACCTGTGATGCCCTTCATGGTAAAACAGCTGACATTCACTATCTGGGCTTGAAAAAGAACAACAACCATTTGGGTGACATTCTGGAGAATGAATGTTGCCTGCGGAACTGTACCCCAGCAAGGGTCAGCACCTTCAGGAAAAGAATAGGGAAAATAGGGAAATATATTTTAAACAGGCTAATCGAACTCCCATGGCGTCGCACTCGGAGACAAGACCAAGCGTAGTCTTCAAGTGAAACGAGATTAGACGGCACTGATTTTTGGACCAGGTGTGTACATATAATTGAGTTCCCATTTTGAAGTAATACATTGTCCTTATTTTCTTACATAATACTTTGATTCTATATTATTTATAGTTAAATAGCAAAATTTAATGGCAATTTAGGAAGCAGAGAAGTACAGTTGGTTGCGGCATGGAGCTTTCTCTACAGTATGTATTGCAAAGTTGGGGGCCACTAAATTGAGGAGCTACAGTGCCGCCACTACCGAGGTGTAATTAAACCTAAATGTCGTTTGTCTCCTTTCGCCTAAAAATTGTAGGGAAAGTATAATTCCTAATGTGTGCTCCAGGCTGTAATCTAATGGAGGGTGTCAAGTGATGACAGAAACCTAAAGAGCAAATCTTTGATGGTTTGTAAACATCATCCCAACCAAATATTTTTATTGCGTTTTGTGTTGTGTTATCTGACTCTGCCCTCTCATAGTCCTCCCCATCTCCATTCAATTATTGGCAGCAGAGCAGTCAGCTGTCTCTGGAACTCTGTCCCTAAATGCCTCCCTCTGCCTTGCTATCTTTCCCTCCGCCTTTAAAAGCTTCGTCAAAACCATTTCTTTTCAACCATGATTTCAGTCATTCCTCCTAACCCTTCCGATTCTGCTTGGTGCACGGTTCTCCTCTGCCTTGGGATGTTTTCTCTGTTAAACGTTCTATACAAATGCAAGTTGTTTTTTTTTAAATTGAAAAATCTAAGACAAAGCCTTAAACTTGGAGATAGCAGGAGAGGTGAAGTAAGTCAAGAGCAGTGGTAAGTTGACACCAAGCTTGTTATTGTCTTGTAATTTATTTACCGGTTATGGTTTTTTTTATTACTTTTTTCCTGTTGGAGTTATCATTGAAAGTGCTCAGCTGTTAGTAGCACTCAGAGTCAATAACCTCTCATAATGTGATTCATTAAGGATTACAACACGACTGACAAAAGGGTATTACAAGGTTTTCTGCAGTAGATTAGTTATTAATTGCATAGCACACATTAAAAAAAATGAACACACACATGCAGTAATAGACATTCAGCTCTGTCCAAGTAACCTAATCTCAACAAACTGCTGCCACTTTTTAGAACTGCAAAACTTTAGTTGAACAGACTTATAATTAAATAAAAATAAATGACAACACTTGCACCATGGAATTGCAGGTTTCAGGCTCACACCCATGATTCCCCGTCAATGGCAAGGTCTTACATAAAAGCTGATAATTGGTTGGGAGGTAGGAGACAAGAGAGTAGGAATAAAGGGAACGTTCTCTGATTGGCAGAATATGACTTGGCGCTTTCCAGGGATCTGTACTGAGGGCTTTGCTTTACAACATATATATTAATGGCTTGGATGAAGGAAGAGAGAGTTGTAAATCCAAATTTGCAGATGACACTAATTGTGGAGATGGGAACAGGAAGTTACAAAGGGACGTAGGTAGATTAAGTGAATGGGCAAACAATGGCAGATGGAATTCAATGAGGTCATCCATTTTGAATCAGAGAAGGACAAATCAGAATATTTTCTTAATAGTGAGAGACTGGACGATGTGAAGGAGCAAAATACTAAAAGCTACAGGTGAGCCATGATCTAATAGAATGGCAGAACAGGCTTGAAGGCTGAATGGCCTACTCCTGTTTCTACAAGAATTGGCTGCCCAAGGCAGTGAGCCTTACAGACTAGAAGGTCAGTTCCTAGTCTATCCTTAGTTAGCTCATCTGTGAGTTATTGGTAGGTGTCAAGTTTTGTGACTTTCGATCATTACTTTTGCTGGGATTGAGTTAAGCTTAAGAATTGTGTTTTAAAACAAAGTGAATTTGCACAGGTTTAAAAAAAAGGCCGCAGGCTGCAGGCATTGGAGAATGTGCATTAAAGCCAATTTGGGAGATGTCACAACTCTCAGCCTACTTCAAACTAATGCGAGGATATATTGTCTCATCCTATGTCCATTAGCCAAATAGGGATAAACAGGAACATTAAGCACTTGGTCAGCTCATCTCAGGTGGCCAAACAAATATTTACACCTATTATGATGAGGATGATTCTATTAATGAGGGCCTGGTATGAAGTCGCTGCAGAGGATATACTCCTGGGAGAGAGTGTACTCTGTTTGGTTGATAGGTCTCCTGCAAATCCCGGAAGATGTCAGGGATACTGCCCTTCTTCCTAAGGCCAGAATTAACAGAGAAAAAGGGACAAAGATGTAACGGGGGCAGTCTGGTTTTGAACAGAGGACTGTGAGAGCCCTTGGCTGAGCTGGAAGCTTAAAAAATGCAGGTGGTCAGTTTTTGCAGTTAGATGCAGTCTGAAAGAAAGGTAATGCCATAAACCAGTCAGCCATGAAAGGGACAGGGATCATGATTTATTATTTCTTTTCATGTTTTTGAGGATGAAAGTGAGATTGAGCTAAGTAAACTGAGATTGCTTTGACTGTTATTCTGTCTGTGAAATAAAGGAGCTTAATGGTTTGTATCTGGCCCAGTCTTATCATGTGTTTTTCAGTCTACCTTCAGAAAAACTAGAGAAGCACACGTGCATGTACATGCCACATACACAATATCTAGTTCAGATCAACAGGATCCTAATGTTACACTCCTGGGTTATGTTCTTGTATTGTTAGATATTGAGCACCCTTTAACATAAGATGCTCAGGCCACTTAGGTGGGAATAACCAGCACTGCTGTACCCAAGACAATATGAGGTAGACCCTAAATTTGTAACAGTAGGCACGCTGAAATTAGCTTTGGGTTAGGAAAGAGGGGAAAAAAGCCATCTCTCACGGTTCCCATTCATGACTGTTAATCAGCAACTCCTGCTGGAAGTACACACAATGGACACTGGATGAGGACAGGATTGGTTTAGCTGCGATACTCTCCCCACAACTGAATACACGGCTAACACTCACCATTTAGGCTCACACACAAAAAATTCATTGGAGGGATGCCAGCACCAGCCAAACTGTAATTCAGCAGGAGAGGAGCAGAGAAAATGGGAAAACTTTTCTTTTGCATTTTTGTACTATTTCCTGTTAGATTATTGATCATTTGATCAGTCGTGCTTCATGAATTATATTAGGAAAGGTTATTAGCTCTTCCAGCGCCACTCCCATTAACTGTGGAAACCCAATGTAACATTAATGCATCAGGATATCTTCAATCAAGCCCAGATAGAAAATGGACGGTACCTTCCTCATAATCAAAGTGGGACATTTTAACTTAGGCGCAATTAAATTACAATATTAATAAGATAAAAAAATCCAAAATATAAAAAGATTTTAAAGATTCAACCGACTCCCTCCCATTGAGTTCCCAATTAGACCCTCCTTAAAGTGGCAAGCTGCCAAGCAGAAGGTGCTAAATGTCAGAGAGAGAGTCCTCCTTACGTTGGTCTTATGCATCTTATCAGCTAGTTCAGAGTGTCACTGATGGAGGTCTGGATGCAAGTTGCTTGCCTTTTCAGCCAGAGCTGCTGCTTGTGGGGATGATTTTCTCTGGCCGTTTTGTATTGTGCCTCTGTAAACAAATGGCTGGTATATCTAGTAAAATCAATGAAAGAGACCAAGTTTGCAGTTTCACACGGAATACCAGAAGAAATCCTCCTGCATTTGTTTTCAATGTAACTGCATAGAGACCAGAGGAAATCATCCATAGATGACAAAAATGTGAATTTCACTTAAAACAGACAGACTCCCTTACCACTGGAACTACGACAGGCTGTTTTGCCATTCCACCGTATGTCACTATCGTCCCTCCTTTCCTGCATTAGAAAGACACAAAAGAAGACAATATCTGTTGGCAACAAAAGTTATATAATAAAAAACAAATTACATTTAGCTACAACTTTGTGTACAGAGCATAATATTATGATTGATTGATCTGTTCAGAATTTACAAGATCTGCTGTCATTTCCCAAATCCCAAATGTATTACCCCTGTGTCTATTCTTTGCTCCTTGTACTCTCAATTCCACTGGGCATTGCTCATTATCACTTCAAAGCTTGGATGTGCTTCAGATCATCATTTATGGTGCTCCAGAAAGGACATTCACATTCGTGCAAAAATGAGCAGTTCTAGAGGACATGATACATAATCTGCTTCAAATGAGTTAATTTCACAAACATCTGGATCAGCACTGTTCGTACTGCGTGTTGCCACATAACCAGATGAATTGACATGTGACTTTGAAAAAAAAAATCCATTAAGCAACTGATTTGGGATTGGGGTCAAAAGGGGAAGTCTCTGCAGGGAACCTTAACATGCAAAGGAACATAAGATCCTGTGGTTGTTTTGACTCATGACCATAATTCAGTATGACAGGACCTTAGACCAGATTTAAAATTTGTTTCCGTGTACTTTATATTAAGATGTAGTTTATTATTATGGAATAATTTTCAACTACAACAATTATGTAATGCTCCTGTGGTGCTGAATTCGCCCAGTTCAATGTAACAAATGCGCATTCACTTATTATAAAGTCATGCTTGGAACATCATTATTGTGGCTTCTGACTCTCAATGTTTGTTGGGGTAAGGTTCCTTATGTTGACATCTAAACTGCACTTCCGAGGAGGAGCAGGTGCAAGTGCTCTGCAGAAGCTGGTGATGGCACTGTCACTGGCAGGCAGCAAAACTCCCACCCTGCCCTTGGAGATTTCAGTGCCTCTGTAAACAGATGCACAATTAGAAGGATACGCAGATAGGATTAAATGAAGTGGGATGGGAGGAGGCTCGTGGGGAGTATAAACACCAGACAACCAGTTGGGTTGAATGGCCTGTTTCCGTGCTGTAATGTATGCTACAGAACTGCTTCCGATAGCACACATATCATTGAAGATGCCCTGCAAGGTAAAATGGCCATTAGTCTTCCACCCTTGATGTTTGCACACACAGGCTGGTAGCTCAATTGGCTAGCAGACTGACCAAGTACAGCACCTTTGTTGTAATTTGTAATTAGCTAGAGAACAATGGATTCAACACTTCTATAAAAATCCTGCTGCTTGAAAGGACTGCCAAAGGAGAAAGAGTCGTACTGTTTCGTATAGAGCACCTCTGAGCATCAAAAACTACTGGGAAGGAAAGGAGCAGTAAATAGTGACCATCATAAGACAATGGCACACATTGAGACGAACACAATACAAAGTCGAACTTACATCAGTGTGGGTCAGCGAATAAAAGTTTTAATAGAAAAACCGTCAGGGTCACTGCTAAGATCCCACTCACAAATTCATGTGTAACTCCCTTCGAGCATTCCTTTCAGGCTCATTCAAGGCGCACAGCCTTCAAATGAACCCATCAGCAGTCCCTTTCACTATACCTTGCACATCCTTAAATCAAATTGGCAATTCTGTCTGCGGTAGTCTTGTTACTTACTCTAAATGCCGCAGGATTTCTGTGGCACTTTTGCCTCCAACACCATTCAGAGCCAGACGAGGTCTTGGGACTTTCTGTTTGTAGGAACAACATCAAAAAGATTAATGTGTTTTTTTATTTAAAGAAATTAAGAAATACATTCCATACGTGCCAGTTCAACAGTGCAACTTGAATTTGCAGAAAAAATGAATAGAAGCACCTTTTGTCTACACACTAGCTAGTTTAACTTTCTCCCTAATTTACATAATCTGACTGGATGTGCACTTAGGTTCCTCCCAAACTGTACTAAACAGTGAAAACAAAAAGAGCAGGGACACAACCAAGTGTTGCATTAAGTGTAATTTGGTTCTGTAAATGATAATATTGCAGATTCTTCAAATCAAAATAATTGAATTATATGCACTTTACCTGCTGAACCCATTATCCACAATTCTGTTAAATCTATGATCCAACAGTCTGTCCGTTTTATTAGCCTAAACAGTTGTTCCTTCAGCAGACGGGAGAGGTTGTGCTGAAATTGCAATTTGCTACAATGAAATTTGGACAAATGTATTAAAACCAAATTACCCCTTTTTAAAAAACTTGCCATCTACAAAAGCTTTTGACCAATCTCCAAACCTTGTGTTTAATCTTTATTCTTACGTTACAATGAATTTTACAGCACAGAAACAGGCCATTCAGCCCAACACGGTGTTTATGCTCCACATGAGCCTCCTCTCACCTTACTTCATCTCACCCTATCAACATATCCTTCTAATTCCTTCCTCCCTCATGTACTTATCTAGCTTCCCCTTAAATGCATCTCAGCTATTTGCCTCAACCACTCCATGTGGTAGTGAGTTCCACATTCCCACCACTTTCTGGGTAAAGAAGTTTCTCCTGAATTCTTTATTAGATTTATTAATGACTATTTTATATTTATGACCTCCAGTTTTGGACTCCCCCACTGGTGGAAACATCTTCTCCACGTCTACCCTATCGAACCCCTTCATCATTTTAAAGACCTCAATTAGGTCGCCTCTCAGTCTCCTCTTTTCTAGAGAAAAGAGCCACAGCCTGTTCAGTCTTTCCTGATAGTTGTACCCTCTTAATTCTGGCATGATCCTTGTAAATCTCGTATTCTGCAATGATTTTACTTCATGTAGTACATATGCTGCAGCAGATACCTCTTTTATGAGCTCATAATGCGTTTAACGTTGGCCACATATTTAAATGCTTCTTTTCCTCTGGTTACTATTTTAATTGCACTTAGTGTATTCAAGGAAAGTCACAGAAGTGATACCTCCCTGATCTGCAGACAGGAAATTATCTGCACAAATGATGGAGAGGTTTATGCTACTGAAAGGGTTTATATGTAGCAAACACAGATTAAATGTGGTAACAAAAGAGCAAAGTGTATACTATTCTCAAAGTTTAACCCTTTCAGACAGCCATTTTGGCTAAAAGCAATTCCACAAGTTTTTCCATTCATTCAGAAAACCTTTTGGACACAAAAATATTCTGTTCCAACATTTTTTCCCCAACAGGTATTCAATGTTCAAAGACTTCCAGGTTCACAGACAGAATCAGAAAAAAGTTAGCACAGGAGGGAGGGCATGGTCCCTGTGCTGGTGCTGGCTCAGGTTCCGCAACAGAGCTACCTACTCTAACCTCATTCCCCTGCTCCTTCCCCATACACTTCTGCCTCCCACTTCTGCAGATGAGCTGAGTGCTCAGCCTGCTTGTAATGTGGTTTCTCACTTGTTAGTCTGTACTGTTCTTTCGCAGTCATTGGGAAGGTCCAGTGACCAGAAAATAAAGTTGTAATGTAAATGGAACAAACTCTACAGCTTTGGCAGCATCAGATATTACCAGAAGCAGTCTGGAATACAACAGTAATATAAAGCCCAATGGTGGGCAGTCCAGTAGTGCATTAATACTCTGTGCAATGGAATGGCAAAGCAACAGGTTTGACAAGGACTTTTTTCATTCAATTTGGACTATTGCACAAAGGATTGAAAATAACTAGAGCTTAGATTTCATCTTTTTCTTGTGTTTTTCCCAGTCCCACAGCTAATCACATACCTTGTCCCTAAAATACACAGAAGTATCAAACTGACAACATAAAAAAATAAAAATCATTCGTGCAGAATTTACAATAATGACTTGCCTGCACGCTTCGAGACCTGCTTAAACAAAACCTTGCTGGGTAGTATTCTGTTCCACTTTACAGCACTTTATTTACATTTACTCAATTACAAATGTAACTCAGCTAAGATATTCAAACCTGAAGTGGTTGTTGTTTTTGTATCTTCGCACTCTTCCTTTGGAGAATAAGTGTGAGGTAGTGGAAGGATTTGCTGGTTGATTAATAGTCCGATAGGCCGCAACGTGAACACTCCTTCCGTGGAAGTAACCATCATTATACCAGTCGATAGGGTGGTCAGTCCTATAAGGTGGGAGGGTTTTATGGGCTCCCACACGATGAGGGGGGGCACCCATGCCCACTGGACACGAGTATTACACTGGATATTAACCCAGAATTCAGAGCCAGTCTCTACTCATCGGGACTGTTTGGAGTGGGTTTGGAACCCTACATCTTATGACTCAGAGGCGGGAACGCTACCACGCCCCTTAGACTAAATACTGTAGAATTGGCACGTGGTCAGGGACAGGAGGGTGTGACTGCGAGTGAGGCGGGAATGGGGATCCAGGAGATAGCATTGCAGGAGCCTCAGCCTCTGCACTTGTCCAATAGATACCAAGTTCTTGCAGCCCTTGTGGACGAGTGCAGGGACTGCAGGGAGGATGAGCAAACTGGCCACAGCACTGTGGTTCAGGGGGCCATTGAAGTGGGGGGGGGGGTGGGGGGAGTAAAAAGGAATGTAGTTGTAGTAGGCAACAGTATAGTTAGAGGGATAGACATTGTTCTCTGCAGCCAAGAGCGAGAGCCCCGAAGGCTGTGTTGCCTACCATAATCTCCTCAGGGCTGGAGAGAAACTTGGAGTAGGAGGGGGAGGATCCAGTTGTCGTGGTCCATGTAGGTACCAATGACACAGGTAGGACTAAGAGGTTCTGCTGAGTGAGTTTGAGCAGCTAGGGACTAAATTGAAAAGCAGAACCACAAAGGTGATAATCTCCGGATTATTACCTGAGCTACAAGCAAATTGGCACAGGGTGAATCAGATCAAGAGAGATGAATGCGTGGCTCAAAGATTGGTGTGGGAGAAATGGGTTTTGATTCATGGGGCACTGGCACCAGTATTGGGGAAAGAGGGAGCTGTTCCGTTGGGAGGGGCTTCACCTGAACCATGCTGGGACCAGTGTTCTGGCAAACCGAATAACTAAGGCGGTAGAGAAGGATTTAAACTAAATAGAGGGGGGGAGGGCTTAGGTGGGGCGAAGTTTAGATTGATAAAAAGACAAGGAAGTAGTACGGGAAGGTGATGGGGGTAAAGATAAACAGAGTGTGTCAGGAAGGGACAGAGCATACAAACATAACAGTGCACGAGCAAATGGGGCCGGGGTAGGAGAGAATGGTAAAAAGACAAACATTCACTCCCTTCACGACCAGCGCACAGTGGCGGCAGTGTGTACCATCCACAGGATGCACTGCAGCAACTCGCCAAGGCTTCTTCGACAGCACCTCCCAAACCCGCGACCTCTGCCACCTAGAAGGACAAGAGCAGCAGGAACATGGGAACAACACCGCCTGCACGTTCCCCTCCAAGTCACATACCATCCCGACTTGGAAATATATCGCCGTTCCTTCATCGTCGCTAGGTCAAAATCCTGGAACTCCCTTCCTAACAGCACTGTGGGAGAACCTTCACCACACGGACTGCAGCGGTTCAAGAAGGCGGCTCACCACCACCTTCTCAAGGGCAATTAGGGATGGGCAATAACTGCCGGCCTTGCCAGGTAGATTGGTGAGGACGAGGTCAAGTAAGTTTTTCCCTCGTGTTGGTTCGCTCACCACCTGCCGCAGGCCCAGTCTGGCAGCTATGTCCTTCAGAACTCGGCCAGTCGTGGTGCTATCGAGCCACTCTTGGTGATGGACATTGAAGTCCCTCACCCAGAGTACATTTTGTGCCCTTGCTACCTTCAGTGCTTCCTCCAAGTGGTGCTCAACATGGAGGAGGACTGATTCATCAGCTGAGGGAGGACGGTAGGTGGTAATCAGCAGGAGGTTTCCTTGCCCATGTTTGACCTGATGCCATGAGATTTCATGGGGTCCAGAGTCAATGTTAAGGACTCCCAGGGCCACTCCCTCCTGACTGTATATCACTGTACCGCCACCTCTGGTGGGTCTGTCCTGCCGGTGGGACAGGACCTACCCAGGGATGGTGATGGAAGAGTCTGGGACGTTATGCGACTTTAACTTTCACATAGATTGGACAAATCAAATTGACAAAAATAGCCCTGAGGAGGAGTTAATAGAGTGTATTAGGGACTGTTTCTTAGACCAATGCGTCGGGGAACTAACCAGGGAACAAGCCATTTTAGAATACAAAAGCAGGGATGTAATGATGGACTGTTTAAAACACTGGTAAGGCCACAGCTGGAGTATTGTGTGCAGTTCTGGTCACCACATTACAGCAAGGACGTAATTGCTCTGGAGAGAGTGCAGAGAAGATTTACAAGAATGTTGCCAGGGCTTGAAAATTGCAGCTACGAGGAGAGATTGGATAGGCTGGGGTTGTTTTCCTTGGAGCAGAGGAGGCTGAGAGGTGACTTGATTGAGGTGTACAAAATTATGAGGGGCCCAGATCGAACAGACAGGAAGTACCTGTTGCCCCCTAGTGGAGAGTTCAAGAACTAGAGGACATAGATTTAAGCTGATTGGCGGAAGGGTCAGAGGGGACATGAGGAAAAACTTTTTTGGGTGTATGGAATTCACTGCCCGAATTGGTGGTAGAGGCAGGGACCCTCAACTCTTTTAAAAAGTACCTGGACCTGCACCTAAAGTGCTGTAAGCTGCAGAGCTACGGACCGGGTGCTGGAAGGTGGGATCAGAATGGGCACCCGGTTGTTCTTCGAGCCGGCGCAGACACGATGGGCCGAATGGCCCCCTTCTGTGCTGTATCTTTTCTATGGTTCTAAGTGGTTACAGAGATAGTGGATGCATTGGTTGTAATATTCCAGAATTCACTAGATTCTGGAAAGGTCCTAGCGGATTGGAAAACCGCAAATGTAACATCCCTATTCAAGGAGGGGGTGAGACAGAAAGCAGGTAATTATTGACCAGTTAGCCTAACATCTGTCATTGGGAAAATGCTAGAATCCATTATTAAGGAAGTAGTAGCAGGACATTTGGAGACTGATAATACAAAGGAGAGTCAACATGGTTTTATGAAGGGGAAATCATGTCTGACAAATTTATTAAAGTTCTTTGAGGAAGTAATGGGCAGGGTGGATAAAGGGGCATTCGAAAAGGTGCCACATAAAAGACTACTGCACAAGATAAGAGCTCATGGTGTTGGGGGTAATTTACTGGCATGGAGAGAGGATTGGCTAACCAACAGAAAACAAAGAGCCGGGATAAAAGGTTCATTTTCAAAATGGCAATCTGTAACTAGTGGGGTGCCGCAGGGATCAGTGCTAGGGACTCAACTATTTACAATATATATCAATGACTTGGATGAAGGAACAGTGTCTTGTGGCCAAATTTGCTGACGATACAAAGATAGGTGGAAAAGCATGTTGCGATGAGGACACAAAGTGTCGGCAAAGGGATATTGACAGGTTAAGTGAATGGGCAAAAATTTGGCAGATGGAATATAATGTGGGAAAATTTTTTTTTTTTTATTCGTTCACGGGATGTGGGTGTCGCTGGCAAGGCCGGCATTTATTGCCCATCCCTAATTGCCCTTGAGAAGGTGGTGGTGAGCCGCCTTCTTGAACCGCTGCAGTCCGTGTGGTGACAGTTCTCCCACAGTGCTGTTAGGAAGGGAGTTCCAGGATTTTGACCCAGCGACAATGAAGGAACGGCGATATATTTCCAAGTCGGGATGGTGTGTGACTTGGAGGGGAACGTGCAGGTGGTGTTGTTCCCATGCGCCTGCTGCCCTTGTCCTTCTAGGTGGTAGAGGTCGCGGGTTTGGGAGGTGCTGTCGAAGAAGCCTTGGCGAGTTGCTGCAGTGCATCCTGTGGATGGTGCACACTGCAGCCACAGTGCGCCGGTGGTGAAGGGAGTGAATGTTTAGGGTGGTGGATGGGGTGCCAATCAAGCGGGCTGCTTTATCTTGGATGGTGTCGAGCTTCTTGAGTGTTGTTGGAGCTGCACTCATCCAGGCAAGTGGAGAGTATTCCATCACACTCCTGACTTGTGCCTTGTAGATGGCACAAGTCAGGAGTGTGAAGTCATCCACTTTGGGAGGAAAAATAAAAAAGCAAAATATTATTTGAATGGAGAAATACTACAAAATGCTGCGGTACAGAGGGATCTGGGTGTCCTCGTACATGAAACACAAAAAGTCAACATACCGGTGCAGCAGGTAATCCGGAAGGCAAACGGAATATTGGCCTTTATTTCTAGGGGGATGGAGTATAAAAGCAGGGAAGTCATGCTACAACTGTACAGGGTGCTGGTGAGACCACACCTGGAGTACTGCGTACAGTTCTGGTGCCCTTATTTAAGGAAGGACATACTTGCATTGGAGGCAGTTCAGAGAAGGTTGATTCCGGGTATGGAAGGGTTGTCTAATGAGGAAAGACTGAACAGGTTGGGTCTATACTCATTGGAGTTTAGAAGAATGAGAGGAGATCTTATTGAAACATACAAGATTCTGAGGGGACTCGATAGGGTAGATGCTGAGAGGATGTTACCTCTCATGGGGGAATCTAAAACCAGGGGGCATAGTCTCAGAATAAGGGGTCGCCCATTTAAGACGGAAATGAGGAGGAATTTCTTCTCCCAGAGGGTCGTGAATCTTTGGAATTCTTTACCCCAAAAAGCTGTGGAGGCTGAGTCATTGAATACTTTCAAGGCTGAGTTCAACAAATATTTGATCAGCAAGGGAGTCAAAGGATATGGGGAAAGGGTGGGAAAGTGGAGTTGAGGTAAAAATCAGATCAGCCATGATCTCATTAAATGGTGGAGCAGGCTCGAGGGGCCGAATGGCCTACTCCTTTCTCTTATGGTCTTAAGCCTCACGTGAGCTCAAACTTGCGACAACAACCAACTTAAAAAGGAAAGTAATGGCGTACAATGTATATGTCTGCCCACACCCTGCAATTTAGCGCAGCAAAAGCATCTTTCAGGTAAATACAATGAGCTGTGGAACTATTAGAAACAACTGCTTGAGTAAAAACACAGCCTTATTCTTTTGTACCATTATGCAAGCACATAGCTATTGATCGGTTGGTGACATGGTGATGGAAATTGAAACTTCTTCAAAAGCTACCGTAAATAATTCTTTCATTTCTGGTTTCCTGAGTGCCTCCTCTGTGATCACGTAGTCAGCTCCCATCGACTTCAGACTGTCTGTCAACTGCTGCAAGTCTGGTCTGGAAAGAAACATCAAGAGATGGAAAAAGGCTAAGAACTGATGTTATTAAGGCTTTCAATTTTATTATGCTCTTGGCTAGAGGTTGGATAAATGTAGTTTTCACTGTCATCGAAAAACATTTCAAATGGAAACTTGTTCACACTGGGCTCTCTTCTACTCAAGGTAACAGCACTAAACAATATTCTCCTCAGAAAAATCACAAGAGAAAAATAATGAAGACTTATTGTGAGGATTATACATTTGTCAAACTCAAAGATACAGTAAAATTATTATTGTGATTTAAAAAAATCTTTCAAAAACACTGGTTCACAAATAGAGTCCTTTCAAAAATACAATTATCACAGCTCCTTTGAGCAACCAGGACCATGCAGTGCACAGCGGCCCACATTGCAGGGGTCACATTTAAGTGCGCAATTACATCCCAGAAATGATTACTGAAAAGTGCATTGCAGAAGCAAGTTTTTAAAAATGTCTCAGAAATATAGTGCTGCTTTTCTAGCTAATCCCACGAAAATATAAGAGACAAATGTCGGCATGACAGGAATGGAACTTTAAGCAAAAGCTCCTACGACAAACTTACAACCTTTGCTCACACTCACTGACTACTGAAATGCCTCCTGTCCTGTCTGGCATTTTTTTTCTTCCCTTTTTTCCTGAAGTCATCCAGTACTTTGCTCAAGTTGCTATTCTTCATGTGTGAGCCTGGATAATGAGGGATCTAATTTAACATTGTTGCACCTGTTTTATGGGCCTAATAACCAATTTAGCAGGGCAGAGGCCCTTGCCTGATCTGCAGAGACATTCGGGCCACTGCTTAACTGATCGGGGCTGATGGGTGCCTGAATTCAGCGCAGGTCTTGTTTCCGACCCGGAATGGTAAATTTGTTTACACTCGTCAGAGTTTGCGATGCACAAGATCAGACTGGTAATTCCGGGTCTTGAGCAGCTTAAGCAGCGTTTATTAAAGGGACCGCTGGAGGCCACACAAAAAAAGGACCCAAAACTTTTTGTGGAGTTGGAAGAAGCAAGAGTGCTTCTCCTGGCTCCACAATGCAACCGCAGGCTGCTGCTGCCACCCCCACCATTCCACCCCCCCCCACTCAAATCATGGGCTCGCTTCTCCCTGGACTTAGCTGTGTGCCTTGGCAAGGGCCGACAGGCGTGCTCGGTCAGAGCGCCAGACTGAAGCCCGCAGCGCCTGAATTATGATGAGGCTCGAGGTCCTAACAAAATTCATCAGAATCGTGCCTGGTTTGGGGCACTAAGGAATTTAGGCTTCCGAATGTCTACAGGCACACACTTTCCAGCTGGGATCAATGGATATTGTGCAAGAGTGGGAACTCAGGTTGATTTCTCCCCTTCCTATCCTGGAATAGCTGAGGACATCTGAGGCATTTGAACTGCTGGCCCTGCTGAGATCAGCTAACATATATAGACTGGGGATCGGGCATGGGACCTTCTGGTCTCAGGCTTAGTACATGACAGGGAGCATTTACTCATCAAGCCACAGCAGTTTTCAATAAGTATACCCGAGAACAATCATTTTCATTTGGATTTTGATAGGATCTCAAGGAGGTGCAAGAATTCCAGGGAAAATTAAAGTGGTATCTCTCTCCAAACTGTACAATCTATGCCGTTAGTGCCAAGGTGCAGAGAGAGATGGATTACTTGACCCCAGGGTTTCTTTATACTTCACTCATCAAACCTTCTGTATTTACAAGCTCTGGAAACTCTGTCACATGCGTAAACACACACACCAAGTAACAACTGCAAGCGTCTAATAATAGTGTGAAGGTAAATGCCATGAAGCTATATCTTGACAACTGGAGGCAAACAGAACTAAAAGAAACAAAATATAATTTTGGATAAGAATTTTCCAATTACTTCAGAATGCACTTGTGGATATGTTCGATAGAATTCATTAATTAGAGGATTTTTTTGCAAATTAATTCAAAGTTTTGTAAAATTTTCATATAAAGATAATTGCACGGGTGTATGCAACATTACACAAATGAACAGATGGAGTTTTTAACCGTTAGAACTTAGCCTTGGTGTCCTAATATAATGCAAGGTAGCTCCTCCGACAGCTCAGTTGGTGAGTAACTGGGCCATAGAGACCAGGAAGGTTCCAGGTTTGATTCCCAGTCTGCGCTGAGTTAGTTGGTCTCTGCCAGGGTGATAGTAGAGGCTGTAAGATTGGCCTTGGTGCCCAAGTTAGAAAGGGGAAAATTGATCAGGGCTCCTGCTGTCCAACAAGTGCTGGTGGAAATGTATGTGTGCAGATGCCAGGTGAGGATAGAATTAGGATTCAGCTTTGATGCCTTTCCAAGGTCAAACAGCCTGCCAATACTCACTATCTAGGCTCATGTATGAAGAATGACCAATTGGAAGAAAGAGGAGAAAATTATCTTAATTGAGTGCAGCACGAGATTGAAATTTCTGTCTCTTCTAATTTTAGTAAGAAAGTAGATGTGCCACTTTATACTCACGTTTATTAGTGAAGACAGGAATTGCAACCTTCATGTTTTTTCCAAGAGAATTAGGGATTTTAAAGGATTATATAATATAACACATGATGGAGAAGATGACAAATCAGGACTATTATTCTGTCCACAATAGTTAAAACGTGGGCCTCTAGCTGACTACAAAGCTTTCCATCTCTAGCAGCTCAAGTAATGCTTAAAGTAAGATTATGGCATTATGACTCTACCAAGGAAATTTTAAAAAAGAAAACTAATCTGAAATGTTCTTGTCCATAAGACCATAACAGATAGAAGCAGGAGTAGGCTATTCGGCCCTCGAGCCTGCTCCACCATTTAACGAGATCATGGCTGATCTAATTTTTACCTCAACTCCACTTTCCTGCCCTTTCCCTATATCCTTTGACTCCCTTGCTGATCAAAAATTTGTCTAACTCAGCCTTGAATGTATTCAATGACTCAGCCTCCACAGCTTTTTGGGGTAAAGAATTCCAAAGATTCACGACCCTCTGGGAGAAGAAATTCCTCCTCATTTCCATCTTAAACGGGCAACCCCTTATTCTGAGACTATGCCCCCTAGTTTTAGATTCCCCATGAGGGGTAACATCCTCTCAGCATCTACCCTATCGAGTCCCCTCAGAATCTTGTATATTTCAGTAAGATCTCCTCTCATTCTTCTAAACTCCAATGAGCATAAAACCAACCTGTTCAATCTTTCCTCATAAGACAACCATTAACTGTATGCTGGGGAACCTTTCTTACCAATAAGATAAGGGCAAAAGAGACAGTTATTGCTTTTCAGTAAACACCCTGTGTGACCCTGTCAGAACTAAAGTATAGGGTCATAACCGTGTATATTTAAAAAGGTCACCGGGGAGTGGGTGACACTGTAAATCAGACTAAACTGATGCCATTGAATTCTATTTTCTACTATCCGAACGGTCCTGTATGAAATTAGATTGGACGGTCTCAATCCAGTTACTTGTGGCTCGCACTGTAAAACTGCCCATAATTCAGTACAAATTGGCGTTCTCACTCAACAAGCTATAAGGTTTGCTAGTGTGGGAAATAAAATAAAAAATAACAGCAGTGCAGCTGTTGATATTCTTCTGTGGTTCAATTAAGGCACCTGTTAGGGCACTGGAGAGGAAGCTTTATCTTCTATCTAATCAAGTGATTAAGAATCCTTGATGACAACACTGTGTATCACAAACGGAAAAGTCGTCCATTTTCCAGCACTAACTTCTCTCATGGATGAGCGCAAGCATTTTCTGCAAGCTGTAGTGGAAAACAGCGGTGATAACTGACAACAATTTTGATTTGTACAGTGCCTTTAACAGAGAAAAATGTCTCAAAGCACTTCATAGAGATATGAGGGAACAAATACAAACACAAATGAGAATATAGACTACATATTAAAGAATGCCCATAAAGATGTAATTGCAAATAATATTGACATCGATCATTGAATCATTAAATGAGTCTATTCAGGCCACTATGCCTGTGCTGTAATCCCATTTCTCTGCTCTTTCTCTGTATCCTTTTAGAAGCTTCTTTTGCTATAATTATGCAGTTCCCTTTTAAATTAAATTTATAGCCTCTGCATCAATAGTCACTTGTGGTAATGCATTCTACGTTCCAATAACCCTCTCTGTGAAAAGATTTTCTTCTGACTTCCCCTTTGTTCTTCTATTGATAATCCTGAGTTTATGCCACCTTGTTACCAATTCACCAACTGGTGAAAATAATGTTTTACTGTTAATCCTCTCAACACAATCTGGAATTTTTAAACTTTATCCGATTCTCTTTATCCTTCACTGTTCCAGTCAAAAAAAAACCAATTTTTTGAGACTTTCTTTATAACTATAATCTCTCATTCCTGGGGTGGGCCATTTAATTCTGAGATGAGAAGAAATTTCTTCACTCAGAGGGTTGTGAATCTTTGGAATTCTACACTCCAGAGCGCTGGGGATGCTCAGTCGTTGAATATATTCAAGGCTGAGATTGATAGATCTTTGGACTCTAAGGGATATGGGGATCAGGCAGGAAAGTGGAGTTGAGGTCAAAGATCAACCATGATCTTATTCAATGGCACAGCAGGCTCGAGGGGCCGTATGGCCTACTCCTGCTCCTCTTTCTTATGATCTTAGGAGTTGAATACGGAACGCGTACCACTATGCTACAGTTTACTGGACAGATAACACCCGCTGCCATTGACCTTAGTAAGCAGAAGAATCAAACCATCAGACTGTGGCTCAGGCTGTAAACCACTAAACAAATTTATTGAACATAAAATAGGTAAAAGAACTATGCTCAGTACAAAAAAATTACTTAGTGATTACAAACCACTATTTTCCTCAAAATGGTCGCAGCCAACTTTAAAGCTACAATCTGCAGTTCCATTAAATTTAATAATTAATCCATAGGAACTACAAATAATCATGGCACCGCTCCTCTCACAAACCTAACTCAAGTCTTCAACAGAAATATGGCTGTCAATCAAACCTATTACTTTAAAAAGAATCCCATAGGATGTTTGAATGAATGAATGACTAGACCCATCAACCTGAGATCGCAGGAAATTACCGCTTGTCCCACAGTAACAAACTACACACATATTAATGCCATCAGCATACTAAACCATAATGTATATTCTCTGCAGGCTGATGAATCAGCTCACATTACTTAAAGTTAATCTTGTGTGCACTATGACCAGTATATAAAAAAATAATCCAATATAGACAAAAATGTTTCACTGTTATCGTACATTCCTATTAGGAGGTGCCCAGAACTGCACGCAGTACTCCAACTAACCAATGTTATACAAACACATTCAACATCACTTCCTTGATTTTATATGCAATACCCCTATATATAAAATTCAAAATCCTATTCACCTTTTTACCTGCTCTACCATCTTAAAAAACCTATGTACCCGCATCCATATAACTCTCCATTTCTTCACTATTAAGAATCCTATTATTTAGGATATACTTCCTTTCATTGTTCTTTTCCCCCCTTTGCATTGAACTGCATCTGCCACGTGCCTGCCCATTTCATCTGTGTTCCTGCAATCTTCCTCACTTTGCCATATCCCCTAATTTGGTGAGCAAATTTCAATATCATCCCTCTTGTGTCTATGTCTAAATCATTCATATAAGTTGAAAAGAAAAGAAGCCCTAAGCTTAGATCCCTGAGGTACATTACTCACATCCCACCAACCCCAAAAAAAATCCATTTACTCCTGCTCTGTTTGATGCCCTCCAGTTATCCCAACAACCTACATTCCCTTTATCTGATACACTTTGTAATTTTCTCAGAAAACGCAATTAAATTAGTCAACCTACCCTTTACAAATCCATGTTGACTATGGCTGATTAACTCAGGCCTTTCTAAGTGTTCATCAATTTCATCCACTATTGTATGGACCCTAGAAGTGTACTGACAACTAAGATAAGATTGCTGGTTTATCACTTTCTCTTTTAGATAGAATTACATTAAAAATAGAGCAGAGAAACAAGGCGGCCTTCGAGACACACGACAACGCAAAATCGTCGAGCAGAAATTGATAGCCAAGTTCCGCACCCATGAGGACGGCCTCAACCGGGATCTTGGGTTCATGTCACGCTACACCACCAGCGAACAAATGTTATCTGTTTTTAATATAATGGGACATTTTCTGGCTTTCTCTGCCTTCCGGATGTTTCTGCCTCTCTCTGTTTTTTTTCCTGTTTGTTTTTTTGTTGAATGTGTATTCGGGGGTTCTGCAGGTGACACCTCTCTGTCTGAACACGGTGATTGCCTTGGCAACGGGCAGTTGCAGGGGCATTCTGTAAACACCATGTATTGTTCTATATGTATAAATGCGTAGGCTTCGAGGAGCTCCTGAACATTTACCTGAGGAAGGAGGAAGCCTCCGAAAGCTTGTGAATTTAAAATAAAATTGCTGGACTATAACTTGGTGTTGTAAAATTGTTTACAGCAGAGAAACAAGCCATTTGGCCCAACTGGTCCATGCCAATGTTTATACTCTACACGAGCCTTCTCCCACCCCTCTTCAGGAACAAGGGTACATTTGCTACCCTTTGGCACAATTCCACTTTACAAAGAATTTTTGAAAACTATGGTTATTGCCTCCACGATCAAAACTTTGTCAGTATTCTGGGATGCACATCGTCTGGGCCTGGTGACATTTCCACTTTTAAAGTCCCATTAGCTATTTTAATACAGCTTCCTTTTGAATAATTATCCCCAGTCGTCATTCTTCCATATCCTCCTTAGGTACTCTTACAATCATGTTTTCCTTCCTCTATAAAAATTGAGGAAAATATTTATTAAGGTTTTTTTTGTCATTCTCTCACTCTCAAGTGCAAGACAGACCCTTAGTCTCCAACTGATCTCATCCCTTCTTTGGTTAGTCTTCTATTTTTGTGTGTTTATAAAAGATGTCTAAGATATTTATGCAAAAAGCAATCAAAATGTATGACAGGAAAGAACAGTACATGGACATACAAATCAAAAACTGAAAAGCTCTGATTTTCAAAAGGTTTTGCACTCAGAAACACAATTAAGCCTTTAAGGTGCAAAATACATTTGTGCTATTTTATTGCCCTAAAAGATGGTGTATTATTCCATTGTGCAAAGTTAACTATGTTTAGCTGGCTAAGTTCAGAATCATTATTATACAACGGCAAAGTTCTGCCTTATCTGAAAATAGCGATGTGTCCAACAAGAGGAAAGCAATAAGAACTTGACAAAAATTTAATGAAATGTATCTTACTGAAAGCTGCAAATTGGTGCTCATGGGCACACATATCAAGAATCCGATGGGAAATATTTCATTAATAAATCTGATGAAATTCATTCAAATGTTTTGGAGTTACTGAGGTGAGAAGATAGTATTCAATTATAGAATGTTTACAGACACTCTGTCCAATGCATATTGATTCAAAGCATTCCTATTTCTGGAAGGATCCCAGAGGAGCAAATTACCGCTTTGCTCAAAATGCAATACTAAGCTTTTACGTTACTAAAGTCGTAATCTCATAGATATGTGAACGGCCAGATCGGAGTCTCATTTTCAAAATGAATCCAGTGTCTATTAGGGGAAGTTATTTATGAAACTCAGTTAAAAAAGGTACTTTTTTCACATGAGAGCAGAAAATATTGATATCCCTTTAGAAAAGGGCAGACTTGGAAACTTTTCAATCAACAAAGCAAACAGAATGCCGAATTTTATAGCCAAAATAAAAAAAGAGGAAGTCAGATGAAGTCCTACCTAAACCATACGACATTTTGGTCAGATCACGACTTGAGTATTGTGTCCACTCCTGGTCTCAAGCCCTGGAGGGGTGCAGAGAGGAGCCACAAGAGTCATCCCTAATATCAGATGACTGGTTTATGAGGAAAGATTGGAGAAACTTGGGACTTTTCAACCTTGAATGAAGGTGATCGAGAGGAATCCACATAGAAGTATACAAGATAATTAATAGAGAAAAGCTAAATACACACTGGGTGTAATTTTGAACTTTGCCGCCTGAGCAGTAAAATGGAGGAGCGTATTACCCTGCTCTTTATGGATCCTGTCCAATTTGCATTCCATTGATTTTATTGGAACAAAAATCAAACGGGTTCTACAACAGGTGTGTGATCTGCTGCTCCAGGTTACCAGCCAGGCGGCGAAATTGAAAATTACGCCCAATGTTAATCATATTGAATTGTGATAGTAGCACAAGTGGGCACAACTTCAAACTAGTAAAAGAAAAATTTAGGACTAGTGTCAAAAAATTTTTCATACACAGTCATCAACACGTGAACGGACTTCTGGCTGGGTAGCGGAGGTAAAGCCCCTGTAATGGTGCTGTGATAGGGGAACTGTTGATTCTTTCTAAGTGAATGAGCTAGGATGGGCCAAATGTGCTTCATCATTTGCATCTATTTTGTGAGCTTATGTGATTTGATAGTGTGTATAGGGAGATGGGAAAAGACCAATGAAGTTTAAGTTTAAAAATGCAAGCTCATTCTTTCAAGCTCGTCTCATCGATGCAATGTCAATGACACAAATTAAATTCCCCTCCTTCTTCTGAGTTCTGGAGAGGAGGCAAGGAAATTAAAATCCACTCAATGTTTGGCTATTAAAACATCAGGATCCACCTTCCGACTGTATAATACTGTCTTGGCTAGCTTGGTGAGAAGATGTTAAATTGACTGTTCTTGCTAATTATAATTCCACTTGATGCATCAATTCAGTTCTTCTAAGAGTATTTATGCAGACAAAGTTTACCCAACACTCACCTATCTCTGATAATATTAATGGTCTTCAGTCCCATGGCTTTGGCTATCTGAATTGCTGCTTGGCCCACACCACTATTTGCAGCATTCTGTATCACAGAGTCACCTGTAAAACACCAGAGTGTTACAGAATAATCTCCACATCAGCTTTCATATGTGCTCCAAACAATACAGACAGCAATCAAATCTGCACAAAATATGCAATTTTAGGTATCAATTGCTAATGCGCTATACCTGTATTGTATACTTTAGATGTCAGAATCTGGTCAAATTTAACATCTTTTCTCCTATTGATAGCTAGTTGAGATACCTATGTAAATGAATCAAAAACCAGCAACATCAAATTTGAAAATATTCAGTCTTGCTTTTTACGACTGCTGCACTTCTAAAGCCAAAAAAAAAAGACAAGACTTCTGCAGTAATTTGTCAGTGAGGATCTTCATATGATAAAAACAAGCAACTGTACACTCTAAACCACAGGCATCTATCCTGATTAATAGACTGCTGTCAGACCTCCTTTCAGCTCCTAGGCAGGATGTCCATGACCCTCATTACTTTTTGTGCTTGCCTTAAAGCTATTGGTTCCGGTAATCAGGCACCTTTAGATTCAGAATGACAACCATGGGAAAGGGGGGAGTGAGTGTACATTATTCTGTTGACATTACAAAATCTTGAAGGGAGGGACAACAGCAATGGTACAGACAAGATCTTTAAAATTTCAAGGTGCAATTCCCCAGATGGATCAGCAAGTTTATCTACCGTGTAGTTGAGCCATACAGATCAGGAAGGTCGCAGGTTCAATTGCTAATTTGTGCTGATCTCAGTCAAGGATGCTACAATTGGTGACAGTGCTCCTAGATTAGGGAGAGGAAAATCAGCCATGGTTTTCGATTAGGATCCCTATTCAGCAACCCCTGCTGGAAGTATGCATTGGTGGATGTTGAGTGAGGACAGGAATGAGGTTCAGTTGCAATGCCCCTTATGCTCAAATATCTTGCTGACATGTAATGTTTAAGCTCACACATGAATAATGGCCACTTAGGCGAGGTATTGGAGAGCATCAAGTGACTGTGGAATTGTATCCTAGCAAGAAGTCAACCGTTTCAGGAGAAAAGCTGGTGGAGAAAATTGATAACATTTCCAGCCACAAGAGAAACTGGATCATGTCAAAGATGAGCTGGGAATAGATTCTGAATGTAGGTATGGTTACATGTGCAGAAAGCTTGCACAAATGCAAAACTAAAGCCTATATAATACAATGAATAACCATTCTGTCGGCTTACCTGATCCCAAAATAGATCCCAAGAGGGCACGGTTAACGCAAAAAGTGAGTTATTGGAAGTGTGCTGGAAAGGAACCAGACAACATGCAAATGTTTCATGATTGCCTTGCCTTGAAAGAGGGTTTTGGGAATAGATATTTTCATAACACTTTTTGTCACATATTATTGACTGACAAGTAAAATCAGAACTGAGGAGGTAAGGACCGTACAAATCAAAATTGAGGAAAACAACTAGAAAACTACTACTGAGAAATTATTGACACCATATAAAAATAACCAATTCTGAATGATTAGACAAGAGGACCTACCAATAAAGGAATGGAGAAAGCAAACCAATCAAGCTGCCCTGCAAAAAAGTGAAAACCCCATTATTCATCTTTTCCCCCCCTTCGATGGCTGAAATTTCTAATGTCCAAAAAATAAAAACATAAAAAATTACATACTTTAAGTAACATGATAAAATTTACCCATTAAACTGTCTTGTGTATCTTTTAATACCTTCATTAAAGTTTTTAGAAACATAGGGAGTAAGCCATTCAGCCCTTCGAGCCTGTTCCGCCATTCAATTAGCTCATAGAGTCATAGAGTTATACAGCACGGATAGAGGCCCTTCAGCCCATCGTGTCCGCGCCGGCCATCAAGCCCTGTCTAATCTAATCCCATATTCCAGCATTTGGTCCGTAGCCTTGTATGCTATGGCATTTCAAGTGCTCATCCAAATGCTTCTTGAATGTTGTGAGGGTTCCTGCCTCCACAACCCTTTCAGGCAGTGAGTTCCAGACTCCAACCACCCTCTGGGTGAAAAAGTTCTTTCTCAAATCCCCTCTAAACCTCCCGCCTTTTACCTTGAATCTATGCCCCCTTGTTATAGAACCCTCAACGAAGGGAAAAAGCTCCTTAGTATCCATCCTATCTGTGCCCCTCATAATTTTGTACACCTCAATCATGTCCCCCCTCAGCCTCCTCTGCTCCAAGGAAAACAAACCCAATCTTCCCAGTCTCTCTTCATAGCTGAAGCGCTCCAGCCCTGGTAACATCCTGGTGAATCTCCTCTGCACCCTCTCCAAAGCGATCACATCCTTCCTGTAGTGTGGCGACCAGAACTGCACACAGTACTCCAGCTGTGGCCTAACCAGTGTTTTATACAGCTCCATCATAACCTCCTTGCTCTTATATTCTATGCCTCGGCTAATAAAGGCAAGTATCCCATATGCCTTCTTTACCACCTTATCTACCTGTTCCGCCGCCTTCAGGGATCTGTGAACTTGCACACCAAGATCCCTCTGACCCTCTGTCTTGCCTAGGGTCCTCCCATTCATTGTGTATTCCCTTGCCTTGTTAGTCCCTCCAAAGTGCATCACCTCGCACTTTTCCGGGTTAAATTCCATTTGCCACTGTTCCGCCCATCTGACCAACCCATCTATATTGTCCTGCAGACTGAGGCTATCCTCCTCGCTATTTGCCACCCTTCCAATTTTTGTATCATCAGCGAACTTACTGATCATACCTTTTACAGTCATATCCAAGTCGTTAATGTAGACCACAAACAGCAAGGGACCCAGCACCGATCCCTGTGGTACCCCACTGGCCACAGGCTTCCAGTCACAAAAACAACCTTCGACCATCACCCTCTGCCTTCTGCCACTAAGCCAGTTTTGTATCCAAAGTGCCAAGGCACCCTGGATTCCATGGGCTCGTACCTTCTTGACCAGTCTCCTGTGCGGGACTTTATCGAAGGCCTTTCTGAAATCCATGTATACCACATCCACTGCGTTACCCTCATCCACACGCCTAGTCACCCCCTCAAAAAATTCAATCAAATTAGTCAGACATGATCTTCCCTTGACAAAGCCATGTTGACTATCCCTGATTAATCCTTGCTTCTCCAAGTGGAGACTAATTTTGTCCTTCAGAATTTTTTCCAATAATTTTCCTATCACTGATGTTAGGCTCACTGGCCTGTAGTTCCCCGGTTTTTCCCTACTCCCCTTCTTGAATAATGGTACTACATTAGCGGTTCTCCAGTCCTCTGGCACATCCCCTGTGGCCAGAGAGGTTCTGAATATATGTGTCAGAGCCCCCGCAATCTCCTCCTTTGCTTGGGATACATTTTGTCCGGGCCTGGGGATTTATCCATTTTTAGGCCTGCTAAAACCACCAATACCTCCTCCCGCTCGATGTTAATATGTTCGAGTATATCACAGTCCCCCTGCCGTATTTCTATGTCTACATCGTCCTTCTCCATAGTGAAAACAGATGCAAAAAATTCATTTAGAACCCCTCCTACATCTGCCGGCTCCACACACAGATTGCCATTTTTGTCCCCAATGGGCCCTATTTTTTCCCTAGTTATCCTCTTACCCTTAATATACTTATAAAACATCTTAGGATTTTCCTTTATTTTGCTCGCCAGTGTTATTTCATGGCCCCTCCTTGATCTCCTAATTTCTCTTTTAAGTATCCCCCTGCACTTTTTGTACTCCTCTAGGGCTTCCTCCGACTTTAGCCTTTTGTATCTGCCAAAAGCCCTCCTTTTTTTCCTAATCCATTCTCGTATATCCCCTGACATCCAAGGTTCCCTGGAGTTCTTGGAAGTCCTTGGCTGTTCTGTATCTTAACGCCATCTAACCGCCTTGGTTCTGTAACCCTTAATATCCTTGGCTAACAAAAATCTATCACTCTCAGTTTTGAAATTTTCAATTGAACTAGCCTCAACAGTTTTTTTCCGGGGTGGGGGAGGGAGGGGGAAAAAAAAAAAAGAGTTCCAGGTTTCCACCACCCTTTGTGTGAAGAAGTGCTTCCTGACATCACCCCTGAACGGCCAAGCTCTAATTTTAAAGTTATGCCTCCTTGTTCTGGACTCCCACACCACAGGAAACAGTTTCACTCTATCTACCCTATCAATTCTTTTAATCATCTTAAACACTTCAATTAGATCACCCCGTAATTTTCAAGGGAATACATGCCGAGTCTATGCAACCTGTCCACATAATTTAACCCCTTTAGCCCTGGCATCACTTTACTTTAAGACCTCAGCATGTCTCAAAAGCTTGGGCGTAAATCAATAATTTTAACCATAGCTATCACTGTTAAACTGTCGAAAACTTAATTACCTATTATACACAATGCATTAACTTCAAACACTTAATTTAGACAAGTAAGAATTTATTAAGAAACTTGTACAAGTTGGAAGGTAGCTCAAGCAACAGTCGAGACTACGACTTCAATTCAAACAAAGAAACGTTTATCTTTTATACACTTGGTTCAGAAATGTCTGTCTATCATTGAATATGGGCGTACATGTACACTCTCAGTGGTCAAGTGGTTAGTCAATCAAAAATAGGGAACCCCCTCCTCTGGACTCCATAGCTTATTCCTGCTTTGGCACGTAGGCTTTGCAGGCATGAGAGAACCCTGCCTCCCTAAATTCCGAAGCTAGCTGATCACAGGGATGAAGTCAGTATCAAGGCTACATGGCCTCTTCAAGAACTGTATTCTCATTATTTTATAAGCCAGCATGTCCTTATCTACAAGGGGGGAGGGAGGGAGGCCAGACTGTACCAAGCACCTGCATAGCCAACTTAATTATCAACATACTAAGGACAATTGTGTCTTTCTGTGAGTGTGTGTGAAACTGTAACTACCCCATGTATGGGAGTCAAGGAGTTAACATTGGTCAAATATCCATCATGCTTTTCTCTTTTTTTATGGTCAAGTAACTGTTCATATATTTCTACATTAATGTGGTCTTTATAGTTTTCCACATTTATAGTTTTCCACAGATCTTAGGAGATGCTGCTGTCTAAAGTTGCCCAATTTCCCACCATGCATCAGTAGTATTTCCTTCAGAGAGGATCAAAATCCTCAATTTCATTCTTCAGGTAATGTTTACACTTTAAATATTATCCATTGCTGAATTAAACTGTTCAAGTTTTACCTTAGAGATAGTCAGACACCAATAGCTATGCTTTATTGTTTATAAGTAGTCAAAGCCAAAACAAATAATTTATTTTTCTTAGTAGAAAGCCCTTCCACTCTTCATTTTGGCTTCATATACAGGTAAGGATTTTTTCTCTTTTCAGTTGAATGACCACTCTCCATGGAAAAATGGGTGATATTGAAATAATTGCATTTTTTTGGACAGCTTTAATCACACTTCAAAATGTCAGCAGCATATATACAAAAAAAGACAAAGACCATTTCACGCTGGTTTCTTCTGGCTGGAAATTTACAAGAACCTATTATATGCGAACTTTTCCCTCACCAACTGCAATTAACCTGTAATTGAACATAATTAATTCTTTTTGCTGCAACACAATGAATGTTAGAGAAGCTATGCTACTTGAAATTGTGTTCCGGTTCGATTTTGTACTGAGAACTCTATTTTGTGGTTAAAAGGCAGTTTCTGCAGAAAACTGTTGAAACAGACAGTATCTGAAACTTGTCCAAAATCAGCTCAGAACTTCACGGTCCCTTTATGGCTGATACAAAGCATAGTCATAAAGAGAACTGCTTATTTTTTGTGTAGTCTGACCTTTTGGTAGATTAATCTAAGTGTCTAAGTTGCTTCTACCCTGTCCCCTAGATGTAGTTAGACAGGCAGTTTATGCTATGTCTTAAGCCCATCATTGACATAGACAGCCGTGGGAGTCTCTGGAACACTGGGCTAATGGAAGTTAATGCAAACCATGGGTAAAGGTCATGGAAGATGTACGATGTGATGGCCTTTATATGAGGATATAGTAATGGCTTTGATCTTTCCAATATTTAGTTGGAGGAAATTTTTGCTCAGACAAGCAATGTGACAAATGAAAGACAGTGGAGGGGTCGAGGGGGCTGGTTGTGAGGCAGAGCTGGGTGTCGTCAGCGTATATGTGGAATCTGATATCGTGTTTTCAGATGATGTTGCTGAGGGGCAGCATGTAGATGAGAAATAGGAGGGGGCCAAGGATAGATTCTTGGGGGACTCCAGAGGTAATGGTGCAGGAGCGGGAAGAGAAGCCATTGAAGGTGATTCTCTGACTACGACTGGATAGATAAGAATGGAACCAGGCGAGCGCAGTCCCACCCAGTTGGATGATGGAGGAGAGACATTGGAGGAGGATGGTAAACAATTATAAACATGACGGGTTTGTGGACGCAACAGTTCTGATGATGTCATTCCATTATTTTAAAATTAAATTAGATCAATACAATAGAACCCTGAATGTTTGTACATATGAAACATTTAATTGAAAAGAGTCATCAAATAATAACATGAAAATAAAACCATTCTGCTCAAAAATATTTTGGTCTCCTTTTGTTGCTGAGCCAATGTGAATTTCAAACCTTCGTGGCATGGGGGAAAAGAGGAATTAGTCAGACAGCCAAATTCACATTAGGGGCTATAGCAGATTCGATCTTTGCAGTATAAATGGGGTATCAAACAGGCAGGACTAATTGTTTCAACCACTGTATTAGAGATGCTTTTAATTCTTTATTAAAAGCTTGGATTTTGATTCAAATTGAATGGTGTTTGGAATCATGCTGCTAAAATGTGGTTAGATCGACAGCATTTAAACTCAAGCAGCCAACTGGTCACTGTAACACTGATTGACTGCTTGAAAATAAACTCACAGTTGATTCACCCTAAATGAATAAACTCTTCTCTAAAACACAGATTTTGTTCTAATGACACGTGAAATCCACAAACATACCAAAAAAAGACAGGAAAAGACCAGCTGATGCATTGAGCCTGCCCTGTCCTGGCATGGTGTCATTTCTGCACACCATCATCCCCATTCTCCGCCCCACCCTCCATGCGGTCACGCCATCTCTTGGAAAAGGCTAAAGAAAGACAAAAAAAACCTTAAGCCAATTTAGGAAATTCCTCTCTGGCTCCTGAAGGCAATCAATCCAGCTTCAGACCACAGCGACTGGGTGACACAATCCCCAATCACCCACCGACCTCCTACATGTAGAAATGTTTGCCACTTGCAGGAACTTGTCCAACTCCCATTTGAAAGAAGCTGCACTCACTGCACTTGTCGGCAACTTATTCTGGAGGTGTAGTAGGTACAGCACAGTAGGAGGCCATTCGGCCCATCATGCCTGTGCTGGCTCTTTGAAAGAGCTATCCATTTAATCCCATTCCCCTGCTCTTTCCCTATAGCCCTGCAAATTTTTTCCCTTCAAGTATTTACCCAATTCCCTTTTAAAAGTTACTACTGAATCTGCGTATACCGCCCTTTCAAGCAGTGTATTCCAGATCATTACAACTCGCTATTCTCTGTGAAAAGAAGTACTTCCTAGCATCTAGCCTACCTCTATGCTTTCATAATTAATACTTATGTCCCCTGATCCCCAATAACCTATCTAGCTCAATTAACTGATCTACTTGGACTGAGTCTAATCCTTTCATTAATTTAAAGACCACAGTCATATCTCTTCAAAGTCTATACTTTTCTAAAATAAAAAGCTCCACCTCTCTCGTCTGTCCTGATAACTGAGGACCCTTCAACTAGGTATCTTTTCACCATTATCAAGGGTTGGAAATCTGGCGTTACATGTTGGCAGCTTCAATTCTGAAAACAAAACAACAGTTGATGGGATGCAGATGTCTTATAGCTGTTTTTCCTGGGGATTGGTTTGCCTGCGATATACTGACCAGCCAAGGTCATTAGTCTCAGCCCACTCCATCGTTATTCTTTTTAGTTGAATGGGCTCACAAGACAAGATTGTTCTTGTTTCTATTGTTTGTTCTTGCTAAATTATATATTAGAATTCTTGTTGCCTATTTGAAGAAAGTGTGGAGATACTCACTATGACAATGATACTGCATTTAAACTACAGCAGTGTTTCTGGAGACAGCACTAAGTACGGTAGTGTTCATGCCTCTGGTATTTGGGAACACCACCATAAAAGGTGGTTGCATCTAAGCACTGGTAGCAGGAAAGATAAATTGTTGCCATTGGTGCCGCTTGCATTTTACTCTGGCCAGCCCAGCAGTGCATTTTTAACATTGTTGATCTTTGCAGCCCTTCCACTCCCACTGATCATCAATACGAGGGGTTCGCGGCAGAACCGTAAAATCATGAATGAAACTTTGCAGAGGTGTTGTTTCAACGTTACTACCAGTCTACAATTTGTTCTGCAGCATAAATGTGAACTCACAAAAGAGCACAAGAAGTAAGGTTATATTGCAAAAAAATTGTGTCTGCTCTCATCCTTGTTCAGTAAACATCGACTGAAATTTATCATTTTGAAATTTCAAAAAAACCATCATAAAAACCTTTTCCTGTTGTTGACAACAGGCAAGGGTAACCCAGAATGTGAGAGACAAGCAGCACTGATTAATGCATCTCATTCACACGGCATCCATTATAATGCTGTTACAATAGCAGTAAAAATTACACAAGTGGGAAAGCAAGTTTATGTCTACTGATGTTAATTTAGCTCCATTACAGTCAGACTTAGTCATTTCTCTTTTACAAAACCTCAATATTCCTTCTTTCCCGCAGTCTTCTCTTCATCCTAAAAATCGGTAGGTTTTGAAACCCAAGCTTGGTGTCACAAAATCACTGCTTCTCTATTTACTTCATCTTCCATCCTCTTGTTTTCAACCTCAGTGTTTCCCAGTGACTCACCTGACAAAGGAGGAAAGCTCTGAAAGCTTGTGATTTCTAATAAAGCTGTTGGACTATAACCTGGTGTTGTAAGACTCCTTACATTTGTCCACCCCACTCCATCACCGGCATCTCCACATCTATGTAACTATGGGATTGTTTTTTAAAAATTCTGATATCCTAAATTCCCCTTTAAATTTATTGTATTTGGCAGGATGCTCATAATAATGGTTGTCCTATTAATTGGGATTTGTATTCAAAGAAGGACAATCAAGAATCTATATTCATTTTCAGAGGGTGCATTTACCATTTTCACCCTACGCAAAATGAAATCAAAGCTTGGAAAAAAGCTTCTAGATGTAATGGAAGCTCTGATTATCAGTAGTTTGGAGAACAAGTGTGAAATATCACCTGATTAAAACTAAAACATTGCTGGAAAGAGCAATGAAAATGATCTATTTTGTACCATGGTAATTAAACTAATTACATAGCTAATCAGCACAGAGCACTAGAGGAACATCATTGAGTTAACAGCACAGAAACCGGCCATTTGGCCCAACTGGTCTATGCCGGCGTTTATGCTCCACAAGAGCCTCCCTCCCACCCTACCAACATATCTTTCTATTCCTTTCTCCCTCTTGTGCTTATCTAGTTTCCCCTTAAATGTATCTATGCTATTTGCCTCAACTACTCCTTGTAGTAGCACATACCACATTATTATCACCCTTTGGGTTAAGAAGTTTCTCCTGAATTCCCTGTTGGATTTATTAGTGAATATCTTATATTTATGACCTCTAGTTTTGGACTCCCCCACCAGTGGAAACATTTTTTCTGTGTCAACCCCATCAGGTCACCCCTCAGCCTTCTCTTTTCTAGAGAAAAGAGCCCCAGCCTATTTAGCGTTTCCTGATAACAATAAGAATATATTAAAAAGGGTTGGGGGGGGGGGGGGGGGGGCAACAAAAAGGCTACTTGGGTCAACGAACCCAATACTGACTAACATATACTCTTCTGCACTTAGTTGATTCCTTAAATGTGGCGAATAACCATAAGCAAAACTTCTAAGATGATAAAACACAGATTTCTCCCCGACCCCCAAAAGTAATCTCGCAAAAAAAGAACTCCAGGAAATAAATTTAACGTTATGATCTCTATTATTCAAGCTTGACTTTTTAAATTCCAGATAACATTCCCAGGAAGATTGGAAGCATAGTGTTCCACAGGGGATACGTCTGAAAGTTAACCGCACACCTTAGCTTGATGTACGTTTACTGCAATCTGTTCACGATTACCTCAAATGTTCATCTGCATCTTAAGTCATCTAAAAATTTTGAACAGATTACACACTAGAGCATCTTAATTATATTTCAGAATGATAATGCTTAGGAGGCCATGTCATGAAGATGATGACACTTTTTTTTGTGGAAATGCTCTTAAAAAGGGAGCTGGGAACAAGTTGTAAATTTTTGTTGAGAACTTAAGAAACGAGTAAGTAATCTTCTTGGCCCCCCATGTACCAGGAGACTCTGCAATACTAAATGTCTTCGCCCCAACATTAAGGCTCAATGGATCATTGAACGTCCTTGAGGCCAAGGAGGAAATTTCACCACAAAAAGGAGCCACAGATAACTAATGCTTCAATGAGATGATAGAAGTAGTCTCTTCAACAAGGTTGCATACATATGAAAGGTCGACATAATCAAAGGATTATTTCTTACAAGCCATGGTAGATCAAGTTAGAGGTTAACTGGCTTTATAGAGGGATATTTAATAATATTGCTCTTCACTCAATTTGTCATTGATGGTGACTCATCGATTGCTCTCACCTTCAATTTTCCAACTAATGCTCCCATTTATCTTGTCTTGCAGTTCTTACAGATGATAACTCTACACATTGCTCTCGTCCTTCAAATTCTCATCATCTGCGATTTAGTAAATTACTTCAGTCTAATGATTTCTCAGTGATAATGATTGGGCCTCATACCACAAACCACTGAACAAGGAAAATCACTGTGAGGCTGACAGTGAGAAATTGAGAAACAAGAACAATCAATCTGGGACCAGCAGCAAGAAACAGCAAGGCAAGATAAACCTGAGAAAGCTCATGTAAATCACTGAACAAGAACTTTAAAAAAGCAACTCAATTATCTGAACATGGTGTGCTGGGTGTGACTGACTTTATGGGTACACTGGAGGCACTGGGAGCAGTTAAAGTATGTTGATGCACAACCATCCTCACAAGCTCAATGTATTGATGTACATTCATACAAATATCTTCTGCATGTATGACTTAATTAAATAGGCAAATATAATTGAAGCACACTCTGCTGCTACAACCACAGGCTCTACAGCGATTAAGTTTTTGACCAACATTACGCCAGTAATCACGTTCTTTTTGGCAAAAGATAATGGATTTTGATGCTTAAAAATCATATTTTTAACGAAATGGTGCAGGTTAAGAACCTATGTGAAATGCACTTCCATTTTAAAATTTTTTTAAAAATTCTCCGATCTTCTCCATAGCCGCCGATTCCTGCTGGGTTACAGTTCCACTGGAACCTTGCCCAAGCAGCTATTCTTCATGTATGAACTTAGGCAGCGAGCATCAGTCAGCCATTCAACTGTGGAGTACATCATAGCCAAGTGCAGTCCTGTCCTTGCCCAAAGTCCACCCATGTACACTTTCCAGCAGGAGTCATTGGGTAGCGGTGCAGCAGCTGGCCTCTTAAATGGAAATGTCATCTTTGCTACTTTTCAGAGGCCAGCCACTAAATACATTACATCTTTGTCCAGCCTTAGTTACTAGCATCCACCTCCCTTCTCACTGCTTTTAGCGATTTATTTGTAATGGGATATGGGCATGTATTTTCCACAAGAACAACATGGGTTAAGGCCCCATGCTGAAGTATTCCTTCAAAGCTACTCCTGAATACTAATATACACATTTAAAGAATTGGTTACACGACAATTAAAAAATCTAAATTCACAGGCAGCAAGAAGGATTCCTAAAAGATGCTTGGTTGCATCTAATTTCTAGCACAGAAACAGGCCATGGGGCCCAACTGGTTTATGCTCCACACAAGACTCCTCCCACTCTATTTCATCTAACCCTTTCAGGATATCCTTCTATTCCTTTCTCCCTCATGTACTTATCCAGTTTTCCCTGAATGCATCTATGCTATTCACCTCAACTACTCCATGTGGTAGCAAGTTCCACATTCTAACCACTCTTTGGGTAAAGACATTTCTTCTGAATTCCTAATTGGATTTATTAATGACCATATATTTATGACTTCTAGTTTTGGACTCCCCACAAGTGGAAACATCTTCTCTACATCCACTCTATTAAACCCCTTCATAATTTTCAAGACTTCTATTAAGTCAACCCTCAACCTTTTTTTCCAGAGAAAAGAGCCCCAGCCTTCATTACCATAATTTACTGATTATTTAGAACTGAACAGGGACACATACCAGGTTTCAAAGTCTCAAAGTCGCACAACATTCTATAGGCGGTACATGGGTTGACACCCAAGGTAGCTGCACACAGAAGAGGGATGTTATTCGGAACTTTAACAAAATCATTCATATTGCCCACTGCTTCCATCCTCCAGGTTCCTGTTAAAATAACACACCACAAAATACAGAGCCTACGATTGAACTGTGACAGTTTCCAAATTAATGTGTGTTCACAATGAATCTTTCTCTACTGCCTATTTTCAGTGCACCAGAGCAAAAATATATATATCACCAATGTTCATTCTATCCAAAGAATATTGCTAATGGAGATTCTTTGAAGTGATTTCTTTCTTTGTGCTCAGGAAAATGTGAGGTGTCAGCACAGCTGAACATTTTAAGTAAAAAAGAAAGACTTGCCTTTCACGACCTCAGAATGTCCCAAAGTGCTTTACAGCCAACCTTTGAAATGTACTCACTGCTGTAAAGTAAGAAACGAGGCAGCCAAATTGCGCACAGCAAGGTCCCACAAACAGCAATGAGATAATGACCAAATAGTCTATTTTAGTGTTGTTGGTTGAGGGATAAATATTGGCCAGGATACCGGGAGAACTCTCCTACTCTTCATCGAAATAGTGCTGTGGAATATTTTGCTGCTCATAGAAACCAGAAGTTCCAGCTTAATTTCCTGGTCTGTGCTGAGTTAGCTTATCTCAGCCAGTGCAGCTATTGAGGTGCTACAATTGGCCTCTGTTGAATTCTGCTAATTCAAATTCAAACTTTGCAACAAAAAAAAACACCTCCTCTGCTTTTTTATTAAAATTGCTTTCTTCAAACTCCTGCAGAATTTGAGCTTTTTTTCAAGCAAAAAATGACTTTGAATTAACAGGAGTAGTGTGTACAAATCAGTCTGTTATTTGCTAGGTGTCATTTTGAGTAGAAAACTACAAATGATACAGGGTTTTTTAAAAGCCATCCACTATGATATTTCAATAAATTAAAGATATGCATCAAGTTGCAAATTACACACAGGAAAAACAGTGACCAATTTTTAAGTTTGTAACATTCACATAATAAACTGCTGCAGCACACCCATTAGAATCTATTCCATGTTTGCTACATCATCTTTGAAAAGATGAAGAATTACAGAAACTTACCCAGCCCTGTATCAGATGGTATCACCCAGTCTCCTGGCTTCACATTAGTCACTTTACTGCCTACATCGAGAACTTGTCCGACACCCTCATTGCCTCCAATTGCTGGAAGATCAGGGAGAACAGGGTAGGTTCCTGCAAAAAGAAACCCACATAATGCAAAGTGTGAGTAAATTGCACACAACTGTCAGCTTTTGTTAACTGTTCAGCATGCCGGGCTGTATTATAATACAAGCAGGGATAAAGTGGGTCACTTTCTGCCTTGTGGATGGAAGGTGAGCCTTAAGCCACTTACACAAATGGTTTATCATTTTGCTTCGGTTTTATTTGCTTGTTTTCAAGAGGACTGAACAGTAAGCCACGGCACGGCAGCTGGGGAATTTAAATTCAATTAATTAAATAAAATCTGACATTAAATCATCAAGTTGCAAATTACACACAGGAAAAACAGTGACCAATTTTTAAGTTTGTAACATTCACATAATAAACTGCTGCAGCACACCCATTAGAATCTATTCCTTGTTTGCTACATCATCTTTGAAAAGTAATGGTGGTCATGAAACTACCGGATTGTCGTAAAAACCCATCTGGTTCACTAATGTCCTTTAGGGAAGGAAACCTGCCGTCCTTACCTGGTCTGGCCTATATGTGACTCCAGACCCACAGCAATGTGGTTGATTCTTAATTGCCCTCTGAAATGGCCTAGCAAGCCTCTCAGTTGTAAAATCTCGCTAAAAAGTCATAATAAGAATAAAATTGGACCACTAGGCACCGGACACGACAAAGGCAAACCAAGCCCAGTTGACTCTGCAAAGTCCTCCTCACTAACATCTGGGGACTTGTGCCAAAATTGTTAGAGCTGTCCCACAGACTAGTCAAGCAACAGCCTGACATAGCCATACTCACAGAATCATACCTTTCAGCCTATGTTCCAGACTCTACCATCACCATCCCTGGTATGTCCTGTCCCACCAGCAGGACAGACCCACCAGAGGTGGCAGTACAGTGATATAGTCAGGAGGGAGTGGCCCTGGGAGTCCTCAACATTGACTCTGGACCCCATGAAATCTCATGGCATCAGGTCAAACATGGGCAAGGAAACCTCCTGCTGATTACCACCTACCGCCCTCCCTCAGCTGACGAATCAGTCCTCCTCCATGTTGAACACCACTTGGAGGAAGCACTGAGGGTAGCAAGGGCACAGAATGTACTCTGGGTGGGTGTCTTCAATGTCCATCACCAAGAGTGGCTCGGTAGCACCACTACTGACCGAGCTGGCCTAGTCCTGAAGGACATAGCTGCCAGACTGGGCCTGCGCCAGGTGGTGAGCGAAGCAACGCGAGGGAAAAACTTACTTGACCTCGTCCTCACCAATCTACCGGTCGCAAATGCATCTATCCATGACAGTATTGGTAGGAGTGACCACCGCACAGTCCTCGTGGAGATGAAGTCCCGTCTTCGCACCGAGGACACCATCCAACGTGTTGTGTGGCACCACCACCGTGCTAAATGGGATAGATTCAGAATGGATCTAGCAGCTCAAAACTGGGCATCCATGAGGCGCTGTGGGCCATCAGCAGCAGCAGAATTGTATTCCAGCACAATCTGTAATCTCATGGCCCGGCATATTCCCCACTCTACCATTACCAACAAGCCAGGGGATCAACCCTGGTTCAATGAGGAGTGTAGAAGAGCATGCCAGGAGCAGCACCAGGCGCACCTAAAAATGAGGTGCCAACCTGGTGAAGCTACAACTCAGGACTACATGCATGCTAAACAGAAGCAGCATGCTATAGACAGAGCTAAGTGATTCCACAACCAACGGATCAGATCAAAGCTCTGCAGTCCTGCCACATCCAGTCGTGAATGGTGGTGGACAATTAAACAACTACCAGGAGGAGGCTCTGCAATCATCCCCATCCGCATTGATGGCTGAGTCCAACATGTGAGTGCAAAAGACAAGGCTGAAGCGTTTGCAACCATCTTCAGCCAGAAGTGCCGAGTGGATGATCCATCTCGGCCTCCTCCCGATATCCCCACCATCACAGAAGCCAGTCTTCAGCCAATTCGATTCACTCCACGTGATATCAAGAAACGGCTGAGTGCACTGGATACAGCAAAGGCTATGGGCCCCGACAACAGCCCGGCTGTAGTGCTGAAGACTTGTGCTCCAGAACTAGCTGTGCCTCTAGCCAAGCTGTTCCAGTACAGCTACAACACTGGCATCTACCCGACAATGTGGAAAATTGCCCAGGTATGTCCTGGCCACAAAAAGCAGGATAAATCCAATCTGGCCAATTACCGCCCCATCAGCCTACTCTCAATCATCAGCAAAGTGATAGAAGGTGTCGTCGACAGTGCTATCAAGCGGCACTTACTCACCAATAACCTGCTCACCGATGCTCAGTTTGGGTTCCGCCAGGACCACTCGGCTCCAGACCTCATTACAGCCTTGGTCCAAACATGGACAAAAGAGCTGAATTCCAGAGGTGAGGTGAGAATGACTGCCCTTGACATCAAGTCAGCATTTGACCGAGTGTGGCACCAAGGAGCCCTAGTAAAATTGAAGTCAATGGGAATCAGGGGGAAAACTCTCCAGTGGCTGGAGTCACACCGAGCACAAAGGAAGATGGTAGTGGTTGTTGGAGGCCAATCATCTCAGCCCCAGGGCATTTTCCTAGGCCCAACCATCTTCAGCTGCTTCATCAATGACTTTCCCTCCATCATAAGGTCAGAAATGGGGATGTTCGCTAATGATTGTACAGTGTTCAGTTCCATTTGCAACCCCTCAAATAATGAAGCAGTCCGAGCCCGCATGCAGCAAGACCTGGACAACATCCAGGCTTGGGCTCATAAGTGGCAAGTAACATTCGTGCCAGACAAGTGCCAGGCAATGACCATCTCTAACGAGAGTCTAACCACCTCCCCATGACATTCAACGGCATTACCATCGCTGAATCCCCCACCATCAACATCCTGGGGGTCACCATTGACCAGAAACTTAACTGGACCAGCCATATAAATACTGTGGCTACAACAGCAGGTCAGAGGTTGGATATTCTGAGGCGAGTGACTCACCTCCTGACTCCCCAAAGCCTTTCCACCATCTACAAGGCACAAGTCAGGAGTGTGATGGAATACTCTCCACTTGCCTGGATGAGTGCAGCTCCAACAACACTCAAGAAGCTCGACACCATCCATGACAATGCAGCCCACTTGATTGGCACCCCATCCACCACCCTAAACATTCAATCCCTTCACCACCGGAGCACAGTGGCTGCAGTGTGTACCATCCACAGGATGCACGGCAGCAACTCGCCAAGGCTTCTTCGACAGCACCTCCCAAACCAGTGATCTCTATCACCTAGAAGGACAAGAGCAGCAGGCACATGGGAACAAGACCACCTGCACGTTCCCCTCCAAGTCACACACCATCCTGACTTGGAAATATATCGCCCTTCCTTCATCGTCGCTGGGTCAAAATCCTGGAACTCCCTTCCTAACAGCACTGTGGGAGAACCTTCACCACACAGACTGCAGCGGTTCAAGAAGGCGGCTCACCACCACCTTCTCAAGGGCAATTAGGGATGGGCAATAAACGTCGGCCTTGCCAGCGACGCCCACATCCCATGAACGAATTTTTTAAAAAGTAGGTTAGGACACTGCATTTTCATTTTGCACTGGAACCTGGGTTCAAATCCAGTCCATGCTGATGGGATGATGGTCTCTCTCTAATGGCTGTAACAGTTCTAAGTAAAATGAACAGACTCACCATAAGTCCACGGGACAAAACAGTTCATAAGTCAACGCTAAATTGGCAGACTCGCTCTGGCAGTGCACATGGATGGCTGGCATGGAACTGGAAGAGTCAGTTTTGATGCAATTGGGAGCAGTTTCTGAGGTTGAGGTAAATGTAAATTGCTGAAAAAGTACTAGCCTTTTGAACTTGTGAAAATTAAATTGCAATGTCAGCAGAGTAGCTCCCAGTGAAGAAATCCAATGCAACAGGTCTCCAGCATATTGCCTCAAAATTTTGCATCCTTGGAATTTTTTCTTACAGATATGACAAACAGATTTTTGGAGGGGGAGGTGTAGGGGAAATATTGTAAATTGAAAGTATTTCCAGCATACTGTTTCTTCAACTGGAAATGATCCTCAAATGTAGAGAGAGTGAACCCTTCAATAGTCATATGAAGTATTGATTTATTTTGGCACCTCAAAATATACGCGGGCATTTTGTGACATTTCATTGTGCAATAAAACACAATTGAAGAAGTGCTGGGAACACAGAAACATGCCATTAACAATCTTAAGCAGAAGATCTTAACACTTGCAAATACTTTTGTGACAAATTACAATCAATTATTCTGAGACAGAATCAGTGTTTCTCAGGGTACGTTGCTGAATTTCTGTACTTTTCGTATAAACAAGCAGCAAATGCATTTATAAAGAATACTATCCAGATTTAATATTTGGTCTCTTGCAATTTGTTTTTGCTGGTTAATTAAAAACCCCGCATTAAAAAATTATTTGGGCAATCCAAATTTTTTTTTTTTCTCATGTCCCTCCTTTGCCAGAAGTGCTGACTTTTGCTGGGTACAGTTCCACAGGAGCTTGCAGCCTCCTTGCATCTCATGCAAGTGGCCATTCTTCACGTGAGAGTCTGGGGACTGAATGTTGAGAGGCTATTCATTCATGGCAGGGGCCATGGTTGAACTTGAGCCTTCCCCCATCCAATGTCCACACACACATTTTCCGGCCGGGGGGGCGGAAGTCACTGGATACAAATAACAAACATGATCCCTAACTGCGTTTTATCCTTCCCAACCCCAGGAGTGCTGAGGCTGATGGTCTGTATGGCAACAGCTAGCAATCTTCAATCAAAATTTATTAAGAGGATTATGGGCTTTGATCTAGTTTTTTTTTTAAGGTGAGGAAATTGCCAGACCAATTTCTCTTTCAATTTAAGTATGGAAGTCAGAGGCCATATAAACCTCTTAATTAATTTGGAATGACCATAAGAATTTAAATTAACAGTTCATTTAAAAATACGGGTCCTAAAGCATGTTCCTGAATCATGTCAAGTTGGAAGCAAGCAGATACATTTGGTTCCATTTCTTTGAATTGTATTGGAATACAGATATAAACATTAATTTACCGTTGTAATTATTCATCACTCAGTTTAAATACTTTTAAATCTGTACTGGACAGTAATGCGAGGCATTGGACATTTATTTTTTTAAAACCATGTTATGGCAGGATACAGATCTAAATTCACAGTTTGCCTTAAGGATAACTCCTGATCTCAGCTGCACTGATGTAGAAAAGTTAGAACAGATGCCAAGCACTTCACTGCAAGCCAAGGAAAAACTGACATAAAATCACCTTCATACACCTTTTAAACTACTACCAAGGCCAGTGTTAGGACAAACTGCAAGTGGCTGCCAAGTTTTACTTGTTCAAAGCCCTACTTCGGTTGTTCAAATTTCTATGCAAACTCGTACTTTTCACTAATCTTGGATATATAGTGCAGCCAATTCTGAACTTTTTCCAATTGTTCCACACAACACAACATGCTTAATGCAATTGCAAAGTTTGCTTATATGATTGAAGGACTAAAATACAACTCTTAAAAATTAATTGGGGTTACTTCAAGCAACTGTGGGCATCATGACTTGCTTCTATATGAGTCAAAAAAAAAAACCATGAATGCAGGAAATCTGAAATAAAACCTGAAAAAGCTGAAATCCACAACAGGTCTGTTAGTATATGAAAAGAAAGACAGGATAACGTTTTGGAATATTAAGCTATCTTTCTCTTTCAGATGCTGTCAGACTCTGCTACATATTTCCAGCATTTTCTATTCAAGGTTCAACCCAAACATTCTTTCTCAATGCTTTAAGCTCAATCTACACTTGAAGATAATTGTGATTTACTGAATGCAGAAAATGTATGTATTTAGCAAATCACAATTAATTCAAGTGTTTTGTTGAAACCACTCAAGCTCAGAAACATGTACCATATTACCTTGCACCATGTTGATGTCTGATGGATTGATGGGTGCTGCTAACATTTGGGCCCTGATATCAGAATCACCAAGCTGAGGAAGCTCGAGGTTCTCAAGCCTGCAACAAAAGAACAGAGCACTTCACTGATTATAAATATTTTTGATCTATTGACAAGTCCTAATTCCAAACTAAACAAATGATTTGACAAGTCAGGCTTGAAAATGACAATCCGTGTTTGTGAAATCTAATTTCCCACTAAGTGTGTACCCACTAACATTAAATGGAACACAGAGCCTGTAACCAAAAAAGGCCTAATCAATAAACAGATTGACTTCACTTGATATCGCTGAATACATTATGCCCTTTACATTTGTGAAACATACATTCAATAATCTTGGTTGAATTATCCTCGATAGATCTTTCTTACAAACTTATGAATAGATTACCACAGTATATACATCATTACAATAATATGTCACAAAGCGCAAGTATATCTTTAGTCACAAATAACTGGTATATAAAGAAATGAAAACATCGGATTTCACCATATTATTTTTCCTTGAAGTGGTTATCTTCAGGTGACACAATGGTGTGATGGGTTACTGCACTTTCACCTTTGAATCCCAGAATTGAAACTAGGCCAGGCTGATGGAATCCAAGTCTAGTCTCTGACAAACCTTCTAAAGTTGTCATAAACACATGTTGTTAAAGCAGAGCAGGGAGAGCTTTACTCCGCACATAAGTGTGCAATACCTGGGCTGGGGGCATTTAACATTAACAATAGATGTCCAAAATGGAAAATATTCCCACTAACATCCCTTACCCTATGAGCAGCAAAAATATATATGTATAAAGCAATTACATTCCTTTTAAGTGGACAAATACATCTCCATTCAAGGTACCGGAGCTTTCATTTTTGTTTCTGCTTCAAGTACTGTTGTTTGTCTGGTTGAGCAGCAGATACAGAGAAAGAAATGTCGACAAAAACATGTACATATGATAAATTTACTAATGAAAAAATACAGTGTAGAAGAGATAAGCCCTGAATTTATTCTAAAGGGCGGTTCAGATAAAGAGGCTCCACTCTACCATGGTGATAAGCCAGGATACTGCTACTAGAGGTATAAGTTACTGAATCCATTAGGTGACATGACATGCGAGACACAAAGGATTAAACAAAGTCTGAAGTGCATTTCAAGGCAGTCAGAAGAAATTATCTAAATCTCAAATATGAAATTATCTTAAACCCAGGTTAGGTTGCCGTTTTAGAAGAAATTTTGGTGTCCATTATTCTGTACAATATACACAACACAGCAACAGTGATTGGTTCCTATCTTCTATTTTAGTGTGGGTTATTTGTCAATCAGACTAGATCAAACATCTGTCTCTTCTAGGTGCAATCGCTACTGCTCAATTTGCCTAATGTTGTACAATAACATTTTATAAACAACAATGAGGTTCCTACTGACTGATACAGGGGAATATCATAGCTCCTACACGTTAGGATTTTTCTCATATCTGTGCTGTAGAGTATAATCATGTGTGATATTATCTGAGTTAGCAACAACTTATAAGCATACAGCATGGAACAAGACAAAAATGGGATTCCATTTAAGAGTACCTGGGATACTTAATATGGGAAAATGCAATTTCCACTTCTTCCCCATTTGTTAACTTCTACCATTTCCTAAACCAAACCCCTTCCCAGGAATAATAGGACATGCAAACAACCTCCTCCTCTTCCAATACAGTTCTGAAGGTGACTGCAAAGCGCTGGCAGCAGGGGTGAGTAAAAGCTTGCCTCTGTTGTAAAAGCTGTGCTGTGAGAGACATTTAGAAAGGCAGAGGTCCATAAAATGAATGCGAACTTCAATCACTGTAAGGGATACATTCAGGTTTAATAAGTAATAGACAGACACAAATAACAGACCTCAATGTCTAGGGATGGGCAATAAATGCCGGCCTTGCCAGCGACGCCCACATCCCGTGAACGAATAAAAAAAAATTTTAAAAAAATTTCTGGTCAAAGTAAAATGTCAACTGCACAATATGTGGTATCCTTTAAAAGTCTCAGGTGTTTGCATGGCATTGTTAAAGATAGCAGGTATGCTGGCATGAGGCCCTGAAACAAATTATGCTGAACAAACTAATAACCCTGTAAAAAATAAACATAAAAACACCATGTTGCCCCGACGACTCAGTTGGTAAAACCAGCATGTAGTTGAGCAAGGATTCCAACCAAAACATTAAATTGATTTTCTCTGATCAACCTGCTGGACATTTCCAACATTTTCTGTGCTTTTGTTTTATTTTTGTAAATGTAGAATTTATTATATTGGCATTCCAAAATTATGTAAACTAGCTCAAGTTTGCATTTAACATCTGTTTTTAAAACAGTTTTAGCACATTTTTGTGCAAAGCTAAATTAGTATCTCTCATAATCTAAATGTATGAAGTGTCACCACCAGATTCTTCACTGTTCTATAGTGGATATGGCAATTCTGGGTGGTTTGGTGCTGTCTCATTTTAGAGACTAAAGTGAAATTGTGTCATCAAGCTCATTATTTGAACTTCCATGAAAGTTGCATTATCCACTCAATATTCTGCAAGACAAAATCATTTTTGAGGAATGATTTAAAATATATCCTCGTGGCCCGATCAGAAGTAGATACAAATAATTTAAACTTTTAGGGGAACAGAATTTGGAACAATAAAGCTACAGCACTCACTGCACTTTTTTAAAATCAAATTAGCATAATTTATAGAATGTAGATGTTAGTTGGAAAAAGTTTTAAATTAGCAGAGGAGTTTTTAAATTGAGCAAATGGATATCTGGAATGTTGGGTATGCAGTTTTTGGCTTCTCGTGTTTGTGTAGTCATTCTCACTAACTATCCACCTGTCAGAAACTGTCACGCTCACTACCCACATGTATGGTATACTGTTTCCCCATTGCTGTAAATAAAGTTGGTTTATGATTCAGTTATACAGTGCTACAGTTTTTGGTTGGATGTAATGTGGTTTTTCTATTGTTTACACTATATTTTGTCAAGCTGCAGCACAAAGACTATGTCGCCTTGGGATGTTTTACTACGTTAAAGGTGCCATATAAATGCAAGCTCTTGTTGTAATGTCACATCAACACATTAAAACAGAGAGCTGAAGCTATAATGCATTTTGGCAGGTTGAGCAAGACCACCTCAAAGGGGTAGGCTGACATTACTTCTGCTTCAGACTGACTGTAGTATAATTGCAAATACTGCAATGCAAATTTTAAGGATGCAGTTATATAATGTGCTACCAACCTGAGACTGACAGCTGCAGAACCACCAAGACCCCTGTTATATTGTCAGGTTGCAAATCAGAAAAACATTTTGCATTTGTTTAATGTTTGCAGAGTGTTACTTTCCAAAACATTAAGACTTTGCAGTAAGTTTGTAAGGTGACCAGGAGATCCAATACTGAGTACTTGTTAAACCTAGTATCACAAGAGATGGGAGTTTCATACTCCCCACAGCTTCAAGCCCTGGTGCTAAGAAACAAGCTTGAGGGGGAAAAGGAGTCTCACACTGCTGCATTCTGGAGTTGGAGCAGGATCTGTCTCTGGAGTTATACTGTCATTTTTTTGATTTGCCGTAGAAAACTGCTGTACATCAATGTGTAATAGCAGTATAATTGCAGCCGTAGCATATCATATAGAGTTCTTCAGACCACTGGGGAACCTTGTGAATTTAATTTCTCAATTTTTGGGGGTATTAGAAGAAATGATTGCCCTGTCATCTATTCATTATTAAAATATAACTGGCATTTAAATCTGGAGCATGTTGCTTTGCACAAGCATGTAAGCACATATGTGCAAAGCTCTCCTAGCAGTAGGACTCAGCACATTAGTGATGCTGATGTGAATTGGAATATTATATACATTTTTTAAATAGGGTATTACATATGTATGACTTGACTAAGCATTTCCATTCCTACCTTGATCTGCCAAGTTTAGAATGGCACTGTCCCATCGTCCAGCTGAGGGACATTTTAAACTACCATAAAACTTAATTCTTGTAACTTCTGAGCCATAATGTTGTGGTTTCAAGCCCCACATCAGGATTTGAGCACATAATCTAGGATGACATTTCAGTGCAGTACTAAGGGAGTGTTGGATTGTCAGAGGTGTTATTCTTCAAATGAAACATTAAACCAAGTCTGTTTGTTCCCGTAGCTCTAGGTGTACATTAAAGATTCCCTGCCACTATTTGAAGAGCTATGTGTTCTCTCAATGCCCCGATCAACATTCTTCCCTCAACCTACGTCACCAGAAGTAGTTTTAAGCGATCATTCATCTCACTGCTGTTTGTGGAACTGCACTTCAAAAAGTAATTAATTGTATGCAAACCACTTTAGGATGTTTCTGACAGACATAAGGCACTATACAAATACAAGTTCCTTCTATACAGTGAAGTCTGTTGAAATTAATTTGCAGGTAAGAACATCAATCCAGTCCAATAGGCTCATTTTTCTGTTTAAAATAACAAATTCCATTTAAAAGAATCTATGAAAATTAAGCTGCTTTATGTGCAGACATAATTTAAGAATTCTTGGCACAGAGACACATAACATGGTCAGAGCTAACTTATTCCATAGATGCCATCATCTCAATTTAAAGCATCATCTATACCCCTCCAAGGGGGTTAAAGGTACCAGCCTTGTAGTGACATGGGGCCAACGTACCTAAGTTACACCACCATCATTCTCTGTACGTAAATAATAGAACTCAGACCAGCTTCCCAAAGGCAGTTAATTATTAACACTGCCACACGCTGTATAGTAGTATTAAAACAATTACATTTTTAAAAAGTTACCAGGCAATTTTATGAACTCAGCTTCGTGCCCAATTCCAGTTAGACTGCATCAAGTGTGAAACTACCCCATGGAGGTAGTCTTGCCTTTATTATGGGTGCTGTCATTTCACTATTTTAAAAAAATCCTGCCCCCCCCCCCCCGCCCTTCTGTGTGCTGCTCTTTCCCTTTTACATTTGTTGTGGTGAGCCGGTTTTCATAAGCCTCCTGAGCTCCAACCCGAAATATGAAGAACCAACTGTTAGAGAAATACGAACACAGACCAGGACGCGGCATATTTGTAGTCCCACATTTTCGCGGGTCTACGATGCTGTGCAGGTCGGGTCAGTCACACCTAAGGGCGCAAGGAATAGGGGAAAGACCCTACACCTGTCGGCGGCTTCACTCCTTTCGACATGAAAGCACCGACCACTGCTCCGGAGTGGATGTCCCTGTGGTTTAACTGGGCTGCAAGTGTTACCAGCCTGTACCACACTGCGGCCCACGGGCCCACGCAACATCAACCGGCCGCCGGTGTCCGGTGAGCTGAGACCCGGCCCGGTTGGTGTAAGGTTCTGACTCTGAATGGCAGGCCTCTCCCTTACTGGATAACACCGAGCGGCTCGCCGTGCTTGCGGTACACCAGAGCTTCACGCCGTCCCCGAGCCGCTGCTGAGCTGGCCAAAGCCCGGCCCCATGACCGGCGACTCTCCGCCCACGGCCTCTTAAAGCCCGAAACCTGACCGCAAACTCTTCTCAAAGCCATGGCCGCGTTTCTCTGGCAACGGCCGGGGCGCCTTCTGAATACGTCATCGGCAAGTGTGGACGCGGCGAGATGACGTCACGGACATCTGGTAGCACTGTTGATCTATATAAATAATACATATATATATATATCATGGTATGTTGCAGCACTTTGCCTGTACCAGCTCTTTGAGAGAGCTATTCAATTAGTCCCACTCCCCTGCTCTTCCCCCATTGCCTTGCAATTGTTTTCCCTTCAAGTATTTATCCAATTCCCTTTTGAAAGTCACTATTGAATCTGCTTCCACCGCTCTTTTCAGGCAGTGCATTCCAGATCATAACAACTTGCATAAAACAATGTTTCCTCATGTGGCTGCTGGTTCTTTGGTCAATCACCTTAAATCTGTGCCCTCTGGTTACCGACCCTTCCGCCACTGGAAACTGTTTCTCCTTATTTATCAAAACCGTTAATGATTTTGAATACCTCCTCTTAACCTTCTCTGCTCTAAGGAGAACAACCCCAGCTTCTCCAGTCTCTCCACACAACTGAAGTCCCTCATCCTTAGTACCATTCTAGTAAATCTCTTATGCAGGATTTATCTTTTATATTCTTTTCACTTAGATTTTTCAATAACATTTTTCCACTGTGTAACCCAGCACTATGGAGTACAATATTACATCACTGCGCTGTCTCAACCTCTGTGGTTTTGGTTAATTTTTATTTCCAACTCGCGTTTATATAGTGCCTTTAGCGTAGAAAAAACAGAGACGTAATCAAAAAATGGACACTGAGCCCAAGACGGAGATATTGTGAGGAGTGACCAAAAGGTTGGTCAGTGTGGGTTTTAAGGAAGTGGTGAGACAGAAGGGCTTAGGAAGGAAATTCCAGAATGTGGGGTCTAACGGCTGACAACATGGCCACCAAGTGTAGGACAGATGGAGGGGAAGAGGGCGGGGGGGGGCGGGAATGCACAAGAGGCCAGAGTCCAGAGTCAGAGGAACTGAAAGCTTGGGGAAAGGTGGAGGGGGGGGGGCGGTGGTATGGGGGTTTGTAGGGCTGGAGATGGTTACAGAGATGGGGGGCGGGGGATGTGGTTGTAGGGTTGGAGATGGTTACAGAGCTAGGGAGGGTCAAGGCCATGAAGGGATTTAAACATGAGGATGAGGATTTTAAATTTGACGTGTTGCGAGACCAGGAGCCAATGTAGGTCAGTGAGTACAGGGGTGAAGGGTGAGTGGGACTTGGTGCAGGGTAGGATAGGGCATCAGAATTTTGGATGAACTGAATTTGGGCAATTGGGAGTTTTGAAGTGCCGTTGGGGGAGTTCTTCGTTCCAGGGGAATTTCTCGGGTTATGTGGGTGGTGAGGGATACAAGGAAGTGGTTGGAGATGGCCTTGTCAGTGATCAAGACTACCAGAGTAGAGAGACTATGGGAGGTGGCAAGATTGAGGCAGTGGCTGTGAATATGGATAGGAAAGTTTATATGGAGAGAGAGGTTTGGGAGTTCAGAGGGCAAGGGGAACTGAGATGAATATTGAAATCACTAAAGATAAGGAGTCACGTATGGAAATATGGAGGGAGGATATCTTGGGGAGAAACTCAGTGTAGAGCTTGGAGGAGCTGTAGACAATGAAGATTTTAAAATAGAGCGAGAGGGATGGAATAATGTGAGGTGCTTAAAGGAGAAGAAAGTGCCAGTGGAGTAGGGGTAGAGACTAAAGTGTGACTTAGTGATAAAGGTCACGCTGCTAGTTTGGGTAGGGTCATTGGTGGATAGTATGGCCAAGTATGGAGACTTCAGTAATCGGTAGGGTGTCACCACCCATAAGCCAAGTTTCAATCAAAGCTAGGATGTCAATGTAAATATACAGATTAAGGTTGTGGATGACAAGCACCTTGCTCCTGAAAGAATAGCCATTCTGGAGGGGAATGCAGAGAGGGGTGGAGATTGTTGAGACACTGGCAGAGCCCAGGGGGGCAGCAGTGAATTGGGTGAGTGAGATGGGAAGGAGGGTATTGAGGTTAGTTCCCGGCAGGCAAGCTGGTCAGGTTGGTGAGAAAGGAGGATGGGGCAGTGGGGGTTGCTGCTCGTAAGAAGGCAGCACCAGGTGTCTCGATGGACCCTCCAGTGAATGGCAAGAGAGGCACAGAGGGTAGCTGTGGGCTTATCCAAGGGGGATTCAAGCCTGGGACAGTAGCAGGAGTCTAGGAAGGCAGAGGAGTAGTGATGTCTAGGGGTTGGGATTGAGGGGGGACAAAGTACCTGAGAAGGAATAAATGAAAGGTGGCATGGCTGGGTGACAAGAAGAGGGTGAGACAGGAGAGATGGGGCCGAGAGAAAAAAAGGGAGTCGAAATAATGGGATTGGGTAACGGAGTGGCAGCCAAAATGTGCTCATGAATGGATACAGAAGGAATTCAGGTTACATAGACACGGCGGAGATTAGGAGAGACGTGCCCTGGTCGTAAACAAAGGACAGAGAGGAGATGATATGAAACAGTTCAAATTTAAAATCTAAGGACTTGTGATGGAATGAAGTGGGCGTATAGATAGCATGGGGTCAGTTCGGAGTGTGCAGAAACTAATATCCAGGTTCAGAGACAGTTGTGAAGAGGGAGTGGATCCAGAAGCCATTCAAGGGCAGGTGTGCTAGTGGAGGTTGTCCAATGGAATCAGAGGGCTGAGGAGGAGCGAACAGTTGACCGTGAGCCAGCTGAAGTTGATTCTGGGGTCCAGCTGAGGTGTGTAGTGGTGTTAACGTTGCACACCAGTGGATCTGGTAGACCAGCAGAGGGACAAGGAACCATGAGAGTGAAACTCAAGGATGAAGAGCAATGAAGTCCAAGGAACCAGAAGAGGGCGAAGAGTAAATCCATGTCATTAACGCAGATGAGAGAGCTGGTCTGAGGGGTACACAATATTAGAAGCAGGAGCTGGAGGAGCCAGTCCAACCTAGCCCAGTGAAAGGTGATGGAGGCGTTCTGAAGAACAAGTTGGGCAGAGCAGAGTCCACAGCAACAGCAAGTGAGCAAAGCACCAATCATTAAGTACCATGGGAGCAGAATCCAGAGCAGGATGGGAACCGGCAGAAACAGATCAGAGCTAGCTGAACGTAGAGTGAATAGTCCCAGGGGAGGAGCAGAAACTGAGCACGCAGAAATAGGCCAGGTAGTGGAATAGAGGCAATTCAGCAGAGAATACACTCTCAGTAGAAGGCGAACGTCACAGTAAAGGCCAGAAGCCGGTGGAAAAATAGAATTCAGCCCAGGAGAAAGCGAATTTCTGCCCAGATCCAACACAGCAGCAAAGTAAAACTGAAAGCAGTGGATTACAGGCCAGAAGCCCAGCAGGTAACAATAGTATGTGGGGATGGGTACTGTAGGCTGGCACAGGTTACCTCTCATTAATTTAGAGGAGGCTTTATTCATTTAACAAAATCTTAACTTCTGTGCTCAGTTAGCTGGTATATATTGACGTGAAAGATATATTTGAGTTCTAGCATGTTGGTTAAAAGTTTGTGTGTATGTATGTGTGTAGTTATGTTTTATTTTTAGTGAAACAGATTTTAACCAAACAAAGCAAAAAAAAAAAGCCCCATTTGATTCTATATGTCCCGCTGAAAATACACAGCAGGTCCTGTAAAGAAAAAAGACAGGTTAATGGAAACACTTCTGTGGAGCTTTTATTTAGCACTGTAGGTTGACACCCTTTGTAATTCTGATGGAAGATCTCAACACAAAACGTTTAGCCTGTCTTTTCCAGGTGCTGATGAACATGCTGTGCACTTTCAGTTATTCTACAGATTTACAGCATTAATGGTTTTTCTTCTTTTCATGAAAGTAAACGCTGTATTCGTTACAGTGGGTTTGCAAGCTGAGTTGTTGTCTTTCAAATAAAATCGCTCATTATAAAGCATGGTCCCATTTAGCATGCACAAAAGAGGAGCTTTTAGAATCACAATCAGAGCCGATAACTTCAGATTTGTATTCTAGTATTCTGTTTATACAAACTCTTCGAATTACATTTCTCAACACTCTAAATAAGCACCACTGAGAAAAGTATTTTGTTATTGCTTTAAAATAATGGAGCTATTTGTTCACTTTCTGCATATTAGTGTGTGAATATATTAGTGTGTGTGGGTGTGTATATGTGTATACAGTTATGGACTTATGCATGTGTATATCTATATGTGTGCATAGATGGGTGGGTATATGTGAATATAGTCCACTCTTAATTCAAAATTGTTTAATGTGAATTATCAATTACTTTGAATGAGATTGTGCAAAAAATGCCTCCTACAATTGCTTAATTTGAACTACAAGACAATTCAATTTTCTTTTGCAAAGAAACCTTCAAATTAACAGGATTAGATTGTGGATATATATATTTCACAATAATACGATTACATTTATCCATTGAATTGTCTTTTGTATATTTTGATACCTTAATTAATTTTTTTACTTCAAAGCCTCGGCTTCTCCCAATAGTCTGGGATTGGACTTCATATTTTGTACAGTGCTGTGACGGTGCACTGAATTTGGATTGTGCAGTCTGACCATGTAAAGAAAATTCTGAATTTTCCTGATGCAGTCCTACCATTCAGTAGAGACCATTATTTCTTCAAACAATTTTAATAAACAAGTGGTCAAACTTCAAAAGCTTTATGAAGTAACATTTATATTCAATGGTTTTTATAAACAGTGAGGCTGTGTGTGTGTGTGTCTGTTTGTGCATGAGAGAGAGAAAATGATAGTGTTCTGATTACATACCTGTTGTAGCTTTTGTTTTGTGTTTTATAAACTTCAGAAAGCGTATTATGCTGAAGGAGCGAGCGAGTGACTGGAGTCGGAGAAAAACTGTTCTCTGACGCTGCCTCAACTCTTTGTAATGAGGATTGGATGGCAAAGCTGCCACTCAAAGTTACCACCTTGAATAGAAATCACCCCCCACCCACCTCTTGGTATGGAAGGTCATGGCACCTGTTTTGCCGGTTCAGCTAAGCCCCCTGCTGGGGCGCACTAAATAAAGAACTGCTTTGGAGAGTACTCAATGACTCCCTATTGTCTCAACGCTGATGCAATATGCAAAAGTAAAAAGTTTAATGCCTATTCCATTTCCTTTTGAGATAACTTATTACATACATTAAAACAAAATCATTCCCAGGTCAAAGTCCCAGATGTTACAGTGAGTATAGCTTCCAGCCAGATCCAGTTCCCCTGTACTTGACTTTTATTTTTCTATTTTTCAGAATTTCATTATAATTAATCCAAAATTATAAATTTGAGGGAAATACAATTTTGTATTAATTATTTTGGATCAGGCAGTGTGATCGATATAGTGGGAGAGCTTATCACTTCTATTGCTATACCCTTTGCTGTCTGGAAAATATTGCTGTACCCTGTGCTGTCTCAGCCTGTTCACATGCAAAGTACCACCTTGATAGTGTATAAAGAGTTCTCCTCACCTTTTAATTATTTTTTAAAATCACATGTAGAATATTTATATTTTTATCTGGCATTTGGAGTTAGTAACTCTATTATCAACAATTGTACCACCGTAGTGTGAAATTAGGGCAGTAAACTTCTTGAAGTTAGAAGAGGCAAAATAACTGCACACAATCATATTTTATTCAGGGGTCAATTGATTGTGTCTCCTGGCCAAACTCAAGAAAGTCTAACTTTATATTAGGCATGGATAACAGATAATTGGAAAGACAGATGTGTCAATGCGTTATCCCCCTTAACACTTTGCAATCTATTTTCTCAATACATTCAATGGTAGAATTAAGTTATCTTGTGCATGCCCAGGAGAGGCAAGATCAATTGGTCTCTGAATAAAACATGGAAGTGTTTGGCTTACTCTGGGATGATAACATTCAAGATTTTACTCCAGCAAGATACGTTTTCTCAGCTCTACCTCTGCCTTTTGGATTATTATCAAAGATGTATCAGATTAGTTACCTCTCTTCAGTCTTGCAGTTTTAGCCATGATGTTACAGGAGATAGGGGAAGACAAGCAATGTTACCATCTAGATTCCCCACTTCAGGAGTTGCATAGACTTGACATAATTATCTGTTGCTTGGTTTTAATCACCCCCACCCTAGTTTTTTCTTCTCTTCTGATGACACTGATTCTTGTTGGGATACAGCTCCTCTGGCCCTAGCAGCCCTGCAGTAATTTGAGCCAGTGACGATTCTTCACATGTGAACATCAGGCAAATACATAGAATTACACAGAATTTACAGCACAGTAACAGGTCATTCTATGCCAGTGTTTATGCTCCACACGAGCCTTCTCCTACTCAATTTACTTCACTTCACCCTATCAACATATCCTTCTATTCCTATGCTTTTTTTACCTCAACCACTCCATGTGGTAGTGAGTTCCACATTCTCACCACTCTCACTCTTTACTTTCAGGAGTAAAGAAGCTACTCCTGAATTCCTTATTGGATTTATTAGTGACTATCTTATATTTATGGTCCCTAGTTTTGGACTCCCCCACAAGTGGAAACATCTTCTCTATGTCTACCCTATCAAACTCCTTCATAATTTTAAAGACCTCTATCAAATCACCCCTCAACTTCTCTTTTCTAGAGAAAAGAGCGCCAGCCTGTTCAGTCTTTCCTGATAGTTATACCCTCTCAGTTCTGGTATCATCCTTGTAAGTCTTTTTTGCACTGAGATAAAAATTTAGGCCAACTCTTGTGGCTAATTACTAAATCATATAATCTCAAAGCTGTTATAGGTACTGAGCAGAAAGTTAATCCCACTTTGAGGGCATGAAAAAGTTAAACAATTGAGAGATCATTGAATAACAAGAAAATAATTCAATGATTATTACAAGTTTAGGGTCTGCCTTAGATATTCTAGGGTACAGCAGTGCAGGTCATTCTTGTAAGCAGTCTGAGAGTCTTATGTTCTGGAGTGTGCCCGTACTGCTCAATATCTAATTATGCAATTACATAACCCAGTGGTATAACAATAGGACACTCTTGTGAAATGAACTCAATATTAGGTCTTCTGCACATGCCCTCACATGCATTTCTCCAATTTTCAGTAGGTGGTCTGTAACACTTTATTGAAATGAGCCCTGTTACGAATCATTAAACTGCTTATTTAGTAGACAGTAAGTGAACATACTGAGTAAACAAACCTCACTTCCCATACTCAATATTCACTTCTCTCCTTGAAGAACGAGTGGGGCATAAAACACCTGCTCAGACCCTTCTTTTAACTGACTTGCTTGCTTTTAGCAATTCCTTTCTTTCCAGACAACTTCTAACTACAAAAACCGACCTCCTGCATCTTAGCTTCTAGCTCCAGGCCCAACCCTGCACTTCCCAGTCTCCTGATAAAAACCTGACTGCCTAAGTGTTTCTTTTCTCCTTTTCTCTCTGTACTCCCAGTAAGTGAGAGAGCTGTTTCTTTAACCTCTTCCCTATTCAGTGATTTGCCAGTAGGTCTGTCAATAAAACCACTTGCCGCTTCTCCTCATCTTCTGCGTGGGTCTAAAGAAACCATCTCCCACTATTCCCAAAAAGAATCGGGGTCAGCCTAGGTTAATGATCCGGAAGGAATTAAATGACTCTCATTGTCTCTGTTTGAAGCAGACTTTCAGCATCAAAATTCCACAAATTCGCTCATTTGTCTTTAATACACATCTTCAATTCCTGTCTTGTTATCAAATATACCCTTTGTCTCAGTGTCTGCAGCTCGTGGCTTTTTAAACCTTAACAAAATCACTTTGTTTTAATATGCAACACTTAAAAAATAACTCAATCTCAAATCCTTTCCATGAAGAAAAAATCTGATCAAAAATCCCAAAACATGACAATTTTCTTCACCTCCACATCAGAGCCATAAATTAAAACACTGCTTATGAGGAGGATGCACAGCTCCTTATTAGACTGACTTGGTGCTGAAATGTTGGGCTCATCCAAGGTGCAAATATTGGCAAAATTGGGCATTTATGACCAAATTTTTGAGCCAGATATTGAAATTTGAGGAAAACATTATCAAAATCCTCCAAATAGTATATAACTGAGCTATGCAGACCAGGATGGTCCTTGGCTTTATCTCTGATCTGCACTGAGTTCACTGATTGAAGCGCATTAACTACGTTAAAAGCACTATATAAATGCAAGTTGTTGTTGTTGGGTTGGCATTAAGGGAACAACAAGAAATGACCTCAATGCGATTAGGCTAGGGAGAGAAAAAAAGTCAACCATGGTTCCCAGTTCCAGTGATTCTAGAGAGCATGCACGTGTTTCATAGAATTACATAGAATGTACAGCACAGAAACAGGCCATTTGGCCCAATAGTTCCATGCCGGTGTTTATGCTCCACATGAGCTTCCTCCCTTCCTACTTCATCTAACCCGATCAGCATATCCTGTTGATGTCAGGTGATGAGAGGAATGAGGTTGGTCCCAATACATCCCTTGGTTAAGTAGTCAGTTGACATTCATTGTCAGAAGATGGCCAGTCATTGTGGAACTATGCCACAGAAAGAGTCTGTAAGGTGTCAGCCGCGGCTCAAACAGTAGCACTCTTGTCTCTGATTCAGAAGATTGTGGATTCAAGTCCTACTCCAGAGACTTGAGCACAAAATCTAGGCTGAGATCTAAGATGTTGGAGGTGCTGTCCTTCTTATGAAACTTTAAACCAAGGCCCCGTCTGCCCTCTCAGGTGGATTTAAAAAATCCAATGGCACTATTTTGAAGAAGAGCTGGGGAATTTTCCACGGTGGTCTAGCCAATATTTATCCCTCAACCAACATCACTACAACAGATTATCTGGTCATTAACACATTGCTATTTGTGGGAGCTTGCTGTGCATAAATTGGCTGCTACATTTGCCATATTACAACAGTGACTACACTTGAAAAGTACCTAGTTGGCTGTAAAGTGCTTTGGGTCACCCTGAGGTCATGAAAGGCACGATATAAATGCAGGTCTTTTTTTTCTTCAGGTGGAAGGAATATGGGTCAGAAAAATGGAGGGAAATAAAGTTAGGAAAATTTCATTAATAAATACATGTTTTCAGGTAAAATTGCTCATTAAATCCTCGTGAGTTAAGGTATGTAATGGTTTTGTGTGGCCTTGTTTTCTTATTTTAACAGTTCCCTTAGTAATTAAACTATCTGCTGCTCTTGCTTCTGGAAAGTCTGGCAGATCAGGTCAGCCCTGAAATCATTCTTATGTCCCAAAATGACTAAAATTGGAACAGAACACATTTCACAACATAGCAATTGATATGTAGAAGATCAAGGCTTTAAAATTGAGCTGTGCAAATATTAGCGTATGAGCAATTAACACATTCATATGCTTTTATCTGCTATTTTAACTGAAGTTTTAACCTCAATATTTTAAATGGGATAACACCTTTATTAAAATAGTAGACAAAAGAATTACACACAGACTTAGTAAGTGCTCGCATAGCTAATATTTATACAGTGTCATTTTAAAGTCTGAGTTAAGCATCTATTGATGCATCATAATGGAGCTAATTTGCAAAAGGAAAGGGCCAGCTGGGAGCAAAATTTGGAGGGTAAATGAAAAAAACATATGTAAGCAAGGGCTAGGATCACTGGGTTCTGTTGTTTCTCTGGGGAGAGGGGGAGAGCTAGGTATAAATGAATGTTTTAAGGTTATTCACGTTTTCTTCCATGTGTATCCATCCAGCAATGTGTATCAGAGTTTCAATCTTGGTATAATTGGGCTTCAAAATGTTTTAATATTCATTGGGTTTCTATCTTGAACTTCTCATAAATTACAATGGTGATGAACTCAACGATCACAATTTTTGCTTTGATGTTTGTTTGTGTTCCTGATCAATATGTAGATCAACATAATGGATTTCACAGATGTATGGTTTGAGTAAATTTAATCCACACAGACTAACAATGCACCATGTATTATTTCCAACAAACACTGAATTTTGAATATATATAAACCTGACAAAACAAACCTGTGGCTTTAAAGTGGTAGTAAGAGAATTAATTACAATTTCGCTAACTAGCTATACAGATCATGTTGCTCTAGCTATAGATCTGTATTTCTCTCATAATTCATTTGATGAATTACCAATAATATAAAAGGTATTGGCTCTGGGCATTATCCTATCTTGAGGTTTACTTGCATCAGGGTACATGACCTGAGCCATGCCTTTATCCAGCTAATGCATATCAAATGATACAGCTTTCTTCTCCAGCCCAAGCATATCTCCATTGCACACAAAGAGCCATGGCATTGTTTCACTCTTTATTTTGAGGGGAACTGAGTTGCTGATCAGAACGTTGCTTAAAGAGAATGGGTAGAGAAGATGTATTCAATTATCTAACAAAAGTCTCCGGGAAGTCTTATCTTAGGGAATTGCATGGCAGGCCCATGAACAAAATGCTCAACGCTTGTGGCCTTCACTTTTAATCTGATCTCTGAAGGTTAGGTCCCTTAACTTTGATGCTAGCAACTGGTTAAAGCTTACATGTACATATAAGTTGTACAAGGTTTACTGAAATAAATTAGCCAATTGAGTCTCCTTGTTTCATTTGTGCAATTTACAATCTCATGGGCCGAATTTACTGAATCTGATCACAGAAGTGAATAATCATAGGTGAAACGTTAATGAAAATAACTTTATGAAATTTCTCCCTAAGGCCAAAAATAACTCAGCATGGCCATACATTTATTTATCTACCAATCCTTAGCCCATTTACTTCTGTCTAGACCCCTTTGGATGCTATCAATCTTCCCAATGCTAGTCATCTGGCCATAAGCTTTGTGCCATCAGCAAATTTAGTAATATTCCTAGAAGTATCCCTCCTCCACATTATTTTTAAATAGTGGAAACACCAATAGGCCCAGAACAGCCCCTGCAGACCTCAGCTGGGAAGTATTTATGGGGAAAGAGGAGCTCATCAAAGTACATTAAATGGTAAAGATAGATAAGGTAACCCAGATTATTACTTTGAAATACAAGAAGAAAGTAGGACTGGAGGACATACGTGAAAATGAGTGAAAAGTAAATTTAGAACAGATAGCAGGAAAACAAATGTGCTCAAAGAGTGACAAATCTTTGGAATGAGCTGTCAGGCCAAATAATACAGTAGAGAAAAAAGATGGGGTTATTCAAAGTACAATTAGATGCCATACTGGGAGAGTTAATGTACCAGCAACAATAGGCTGGCTCATTTTATCCAATTTTTTTGCTTTTTCTTATATTCTTATAACTTCTCTACTACCCCCAGCCCCCGCACTCCTCAAACAAAGTCTTGTCCATCGACCATCACAGACGGTTTCCCATTTCCTCACCGATTTTCAGTTCAGTTAGCTACATTCCTATTAATTGCATGGATCTTCTTAAAAGCTTCAGATGCCTTCCAAAACTTCAAGTAAATGATATCCATTCGATGGCCCCAGTACACTAATTTAGCTACCTTCTTAAAGAGTTCCAGTAGATTTATTGAGGCATGACCTATGGCATCTAATACCATGCTGACTACGCATTATGGCCTCTGCGCTCTTGAGATGAACATTGATAGCCTCTCATAAATGTTCTTGAACATGTGCCCCAGTATTGATGCTAGATGAACTGGTCTATAATTCCTTGATTCATGTCTCATTCATTTTTAAACGTCAGGATTGCATTAACTGTCCTTCAGTGCTCAGGTGCAATCCTTGTATTTATGGAGCTCTTAAAAATTATGATGCTAAAATATAATACATTACCTAGAGGAATGAGTTTTATCAATTGTTCACTCTTTTTGCGTCACTTTTTTTCTTTAGGCTCCCCTCATTCTTTTTAATAGACTCTTATTAATATTATACCTCATAAAGGCATATTGACACCTCTTTGTGCCAACTTTCTCTTTTCCTCCCCATAAGGCACCGACTCTCACTGGGGTTCATTTACCATGGGTGCTGGCATCTCTCCAGTAGCTTACTCAAGTCGCCATTCTTCAAGCAGTAGCCTAGATAGTGTGCATCAGCAGGCTCTTTGTGCATACAGGGCTGAGTCCAAACCTATTCTCACTCATGGTCTGTATGTTATTACTTTCCAGAAGGAATTCACTGGATAACAATCAGAAGTGGGAACCCTAGTTAATTTTTCCTCAGGAGCGCTGAGGGCAACTATAGCTGATTGAGATTAATTAACTTAGCACAGACTGGAAGTCAAACCTGAGACCTTCTGATCTGTGTAAGTGAGCCAATCTGACACTAGCTTATTTCTAAATTAGCGATGGATTTACCCACTTGGCCATGGGGGAGGGGAGAACCTAATTGTTTTGTTTTACAACCAAAGTTTCAAGAATTTCATACACTCTGCTATCGTTTTCAGTCACATGCAGACATATATTTGGAAACATTTGTAATCACTGCAAAGAGTGACCAAGGCTTAAAGTGCACTGGTCAGACCATACTTGAGGTACTGTTTATAATTTTGGTCACCAACCATACATGCATTGGAGTAGGTTCAGGGATGATCAACAAGAACGATCCAAGTGTAATGGGGATAATCAATAAAGAAAGATTAGAGAAGCTTAAGTTGTACAATCTGGAGGGAAGCAGTTAAAGGGAGACCTCTTGAAGTTTATAAAATATTAAATGATACAGAGAAAATCCACCCAAAGTATGACTTCAAGGTAAGTTAGAACATTTAAATTAGTGACAAGTAAATTTAAAATAGATATTAGAAAAACTTTCTTTCCTCAAAAGATGAGAACTATTTAGAACAACCTGCAACTAAGGTAGTAGATAAACACATTAGTCAAAAACATTCAAATTGCAGTTGGATGCTAGGCTGGAGTACTAGAAGTTTTGACAGAGTAAATAAGGAGAAAATGTTTCCAGTGGCAGAAGGGTCAGTAACCAGAGGACACAGATTTAAGGTGATCATTAAAAGAGCCAGAAGCAACATGAGGAAGCATTTTTTTTTACACAGCGAGTTGTAATGATCTGGAATGCACTGCCTGAAAGGGTAGTGAAAGCAGAATCAATAGTAAATTTCAAAAGGGAATTGGATAAATCCTTGAAGGGAAAAAATTTATAGGGCTATGGGGAAGAACAGGGGAATGGGACTAATTGGATAGTTCTTTCATGATGGCATGATGGGCCAAATGGCCTCTTCCTGTGCTGTACCTACTATGATACTATGAACTTTGATAAACAGTTTCTTGTTTTTTTTCCATTTCCTTACTTTCTTGTAACTTATTTTGCACTGAAGTTAGTGAATATTCCTCTAAGTAAAGCTGCATCATAATTGGAGAGAAACACCATTATTGCACATTTGCAGTTACTTTTTGGGCTGTTGGGCTGAAACTAGTAATAACAGGAATCTAGAATAATAATGGGGCTAGATTTTTCATCCATTCATAGTAAGAGGAAAATCTAACACTAAGTGCTCGAAAAATGTAACACATTAAGTATAACATTTAGCAACTATACATTGGACAGGAAAGAAATTGTGGCTAATGCATCTTAAGCCCTCTTTTGAAACAGCGTCCCTAACCATTCATCCGCATTACATTTTGTGCAAAAGTAGAACCAAATGATGGGCAATTCTATGCTGTGGACACCTGCCAAGTGAGAGTTCAGCTAACATTGACCCAACTCATTTCATTTCAAATCCTGAAGCACACTCTCCAAGGGTTATAAAAAAGCAAAACAAATGTGTACTCTATTGAGGTGATGAATCCTTTTAAACCTCTCTAGTACAAATAATGTTATGCTCTTAGTTGCCTTTTAAGAGGTATGCAACATGGTAGTGACATTGTAACTAGGTAATAACAACATAGCACATAGTTAAAATGTTGCAAAATGTTGTACATTTCTGCTACTTGTATGCTCTGTGTCACATTGAAGTTAGGCTTAGGCAAATTTAAAACTTGTAGCTTTAATCTCTCAACTTTTACTTATTTTGAAAATTTAATTTGATTTGCTTTTTAACTGCACACAGCGAATGTTGCACAGCATGGGAGGAGAGTTAAAGAGAGGGAGAAAATAAGACTAAAGAATAAGGGGCAATGGAGGTATTGTTCAGTATTGTGGCATAGGAAAAAAATTGTACCCTTCTCATTTTAAAATTAATGTTACTGTTTTTTTAATTTGCTTTAGATGTGTTCTGAGAATCCTTATTGTTGGTTTTAGCTGCATACTTTTAGTCTTCTATACTCTAGCAGTACCTCACTGCACACTTGGAAACCCCTAAGCCTTAGCTTTGGCCAACCTGTGCCCACATTCTCTGGATTTAGGTAACTAGGGTATGTTCTCATCGGAGAGACTGTACTCTCCATATCAGGCAATACCCTCTTTTCCATGGCTCTGTCTTCTTACAAGCTGTAACATCTTTCGGTTCTGAAAAAGGGTCGTAAACCTAAAATGTTAACCCTACCTTCCTCTCTCCCCAGATGCTGCCTGACCTACTGAGTGTTTCCATCATTTTCTGGTTTTATTTCAGATTTCCACCATCCGCTGTATTTTGCATTTTGTATAAATTCCAGTGATTTCTCAGCAGTTAGATTTGGAGACTCCTTGCACGTTGATAGGTTTCCTTGCATGTCAGATAAATGGCTTATTCAAGAAAAAAACCATCCCCAGGGCAAATGACATTGGGCCAAAATTTGCAGGCAAAATAACAGCGAGTTTAATGCGTGAACCGTTATTAATGTGTAAATCATCCAGCAACTTGCGGCAAGAAGAGATACCTTATGAGTTGCGAATCGCCACAAGAATGCGGTTAGCCTCACGAAAGTGGCAGCTCACATTCAATCTCCCCGTGAGTTTCAAGAAGTTGCTGCATTTGTACATTAATTGCCAATTAAACTCGCCGCAGAAAGTTAGGACTGGTACTTAACAGCATAAGTACCTTTTTAATGAGGAGATTTATGTTCCTGCAATGCTACTTCACCTCTCCAGCCCAGAAAAGGAACAATTTAAACAGTGGAGTATAATTCTTACAGGTACATTGTTCATAGTATCACAGTAGGTATAGCACAGGAGGAGGCCATTCAGCCCATTGTGCCTATGCCAGCTCTTTGAGAGAGCTATCCAATTAGTCCCATTCCCCAGCTCTTTCCCCATAGCCTTGTAAATTTTTTCCCTACAAGTATTTATCCAATTCCCTTTTGAAAGTTACCATTGAATCTGCTTTCACCAACCTTACAGGCAGTGCATTCCAGATCATAACTCGCTTCATAAAAAAATGTTCCCTCATCTCACCCTGGCCTATTTGCCAATTATCTTGAATCTGTGTCGTCTGGTTACCGACACTTCTGCCTCTGGAAAAAGTTTCTCCTTATTTACTCTGTCAGAACCATTCATGATTTTGAACACCTCTATCAAATCTTCCCTTAACCTTCTCTGTTCTAAGGAGAACAATCCCAGCTTCTCCAGTCTCTCCACATAACTGAAGTCCCTCATCCCTGGCACCATTCTAGTAAATCTCTTCTGCACCCTCTCTAAGGCCTTGACATCCTTCTTTTAGTGTGGTGCCCAGAATTGAACACAATACTCTAGCCGAGGCCTACCCAGTGTTTTATAAAGATTTAGCATCACTTCCTTACTTTTGTACTTTATGCCTCTATTAATAAAGCCCAGGATCCCATATGCTTTTTTAACAGCCTTATCAATTTGTCCTGCCTCCTTCAAAGATTTGTGTATGTGCAACCCCAGGTCTCTCCGTTCCTGCACTCCCTTTAAAATTGTACCATTTTGTTTATATTGCCTCTCCTCATTCTTCCTAAAAAATGAATCACTTCACACTTAGAATCATAGAATCGTAGAATGGTTACAGTGCGGAAGGAGGCCATTCAGTCCATCGAGTCCGTGCTGGCTCTCTGCAAAAGCAAACCATCTAGTCCCGCTCCCCCGCCCTTTCCCCATAGCCCTGCAATTTTTTTTCCCTTCAAGTACTTATCCAATTCCCTTTTGAAAGCACAATTGAATCTGCCTCCACCACCCCCTCAGGCAGTGCATTCCAGATCCTAACCATTTGCCGTGTAAAAAAGCTTTTCCTCATATCGCCTTTGGTTCTTTTGCCAGTCACCTTAAATCTGTGTCCTCTGGTTCTTGACCCTTCTGCCAATGGGAACAATTTCTCCCAATTTACTCTGTCTAGACCTTTCATGATTTTGAATACCTCTATCAAATCTACTCTCAACCTTCTCTGCTGTAAGGAGAACAACCCCAGCTTCTCCAGTCTATCCACGTAACTGAAGTATTTCATCCCTGGAACCATTCTATTAAACCTCTTCTGCACCCTCTCTAAGGCCTTCACATCCTTCCTAAAGTGTGGTGCCCAGAACTGGACACAATACTCCAGTTGTGGCCGAACCAGTGTTTTATAAAGATTCATCATGACTTCCTTGCTTTTGTACTGTATGCCTCTATTTATAAAGCCCAGAATCCTGTATGCTTTTTTAACCGCTTTCTAAACCTGCCCTGCCACCTTCAATGATTTGTGCACATATACCCCCAGATCTCTCTGTTCCTGTACCCCATTTAGAATTGTGCCCTTTAGTTTATATTGCCTCTTTTTGCTCTTTCTACCAAAACGTATCGCTTCGCACTTTTCTGCGTTAAATTTCATCTGCCATGTGTCCGCCCATTCCACCAGCCTGTCTATGTCTTCTTGAAGTCTATCACTATCCTCCTCACTGTTTACTACACTTCCAAGTTTTTCATCATCTGCAAATTTGGAAATTGTGCCCTGAACACCCAAGTCCAAGTCATTAATATACATCAAAGAAAGCAGTGGTCCTAGTAACAAACCCTGGGGAACACCACTGTATACCACCCTCCAGTCCGATAAACAACTGTTCACCACCACTCTCTGTTGCCTGTCACTTAGCTAATTTCGTATCCATGCTGCCACTGCCCCTTTTATTGCATGGGCTTCAACTTTGATTACAAGCCTATTATGTGGCACTGATATCAAATGCCTTTTGAAAGTCCATATACACCACATCAACCGCTTTGCCCTTATCGACCTCTCTGTTACCTCATCAAAAAACTCAATCAAGTTAGTTAAACAGGATTTGCCTTAAACAAATCCATACTGGCTTTCCTTAATTAATTCCCACTTGTCCAAGTGACTGTTAATTTTGTCCCGGACTATCATTTCTAAAAGTTTCCCCACCACTGAGGTTAAACTGTAGTTGCCGGGTTTATTCTTACACCCTTTTTTGAACAGCAGTGCAACATTTGCAATTCTCCAGTCTTCTGGCACCACCCCCGTATCTAAGGATGATTGGAAGATTATGAGATTATGGCCAGTACCTCCACAATTTCCATCCTTACTTCCCTCAGCAACCTAGATGCATCCCATCCAGACTAGGTGATTTATCTACTTTGATACAGCTAGCCTTTCTAGTACCTCCTCTTTATCAATTTTATCCATCCAGTATCTCAACTACCACTTCTGTTACTGTGACTTTGGCACATCTTCTTCCTTGGTAAAGATAGATGCAGAGTGCTCATTTAATACCTCAGCCATGCCCTCTGCCTCCATGAGTCAATCTCCTTTTTGGTCCCTAATTGGTCGTATCGCTCCTCTTACTACCCGTTTACTGTTTACATGCCTATAGAAGACTTTTGGATTCCCTTTTATGTTGGCCGCCAGTCTATTCTCAAACTCTCTCTTTGCCCCTTTTATTTCCTTTTTTGCTTCCCCTCTGAACTTTCTATATTCAGCCTGGTTCTCACCTGCATTATCAACCTGATAGCTGTCATACACCCCTTTTTTCTGCTTATTCTTACTCTCTATCTCTTTCGTCATCCAGGGAGCTCTGGCTTTAGTTGCCCTACCTTTCCCCCTCGTGGGAATGTGCCTAGACTGTACCTGAACCATCTCCTCCTTAAAGGCCATCCATTGCTCAATTACAGTTTTGCCTGCCAATCTTTGATTCCAATTTACCTGGGCCAGATCCGTTCTCATCCCACTGAAATTGGCCCTCCTCCAATTGAGTATTTTTACTCTAGAGTGCTCCTTGTTCTTTTCCATAGCTATTCTAAATTTATGATACTATGATCGCTGTTCCCTAAACGTTCCCCCACTGACACTTGCTTCACTTGACCCACCTCATTCCCCAGAACCAGATCCAGCAATGCCTCCTTCCTCGTTGGGCCGGAAACGTACTGGTCAAGAAAGTTCTCCTGGACACATTTCAAAAATTCCTCCCCCTCTTTGTCCTTTACACCAATACTATCCCAGTCTACATTAGGATAGTTGAAGTCTCCCATTATCACTACTCTATGGCTCTTGCACATCTCTGTAATTACCCTGCAAATTTGTTCCTGTATATCCTTCCCACTAGTTGGTGGCCTATAGAATACACCCAGTAGTGTAATGGCACCTCTATTGTTTCTTAACTCTAACCAAATAGATTCTGTCCTTGATCCCTCAAGGACATCCTCTCTCTCCAGCACTGCAATATTCTCCTTAATCAATACTGCCAAGCCCCTCTTTTCTTCCCTTCCATATCTTTCCTTAACATCTTGTATCCGGGAATATTTAATACCCAATCCTGCCCTTTTTGAGCCAGGTCTCCATTATCGCCATGATATCATACTCCCATGTGGCTAATTGTGCCTGCAGCTCACCAACCTTGTGTACTACATTGCATGATTTAACACACATGCACTGTTTACCTATCTTAGATTTGACCTTGTTGTATTGTCTCTTATTCTGTTTCCATCTAATACCGTGCTATTTCTACCTGAGATTACTACCTTTGAGGTCCTGCTTTTTAATTTCTTTCCTAGCCCATTAAAATCTGCCTGCAGGACCTCATCCGTCTTTCTACCTATGTCATTGGTACCGATATGGACAACGACCTCTGGCTATTCACCCTTCCCCTTCAGAATGTTCTGCAGCCGCTCAGTGACATCATTGACCCTGGCACCAGGGAGGCAACATACCATCCTGAAATCACGTCTGTGGCCGCAGAAACGTCTGTCTGTTCCCCTAACTATTGAATCCCCCTATCGTTATTGCTCTCCTGACCTTTCTCCACCCACCCTGTACAGCTGAGGCACCCATGTTGCTGTGTACTTGGCTCTGGCTGGAGGAATCCTCTCCCTTACCAGAACTGAATACCAGTTAGAGAGTGAAATGCACTCAGGGGACTCCTGCTCTACCTGCGGTTACCCAGTCCCTCTCTCTCTGCATTCTCTTAAGCTGCAGGTTGACCACCTCATGAAATGTGCCATCCACGAAACTCTCAGCCTCGCGGATGCACTGTAGTGACACCAGCTGCTGCTCAAGATCCGAAACTGGGAACTTGAGCTCCTCCAGCTGACGACACTTCCTGCACCTGTGGTTGTCTAGGACACAAGATGTGACCTGGAGTTCCCACATGGCACAGGATGTGCATTCGACGGGACTGAGGTATCCTGCCATGCCTCTTTTTATTAGATTATTAACTAAACTTAACAAAAATAAACTAAAGACTTAAAAAAACACTCACCAGCTACTCACCAATCAGCTCCTTCCCTTGTGGTGACGTCACTTTGGGTTAAATCAGTGTTAAATTTCATCTGCCAAGTGTCTGCCCATTTCACCAGTCTGTCTATGTCCTCCTGAAGTCTGCTACTATCCTCCACATTGTTGACTACATTTCCAAGTTTCGTATCATCTGCCAACTTTGAAATTATACCATCTATTAATCCTTTAATCCTATGGGCTTTAATTTTGCTAAGAAGTCTATTACAGTTAGAGGTTTTAAAATTTTTATTTTTTTTTCTTACTTTCCCCTTTTATCTCTTTTTTTCTTTCTCTCTTAATTCAATCTTTCTTTCCCACTCTTTATTTCTCTTTCTGAACCTGATTTGACTCTAATCCACCCTATTTCCTTCTCCATCGTTACTCTGTTTCTTTCCCAATCCTTAAAGCTCATTGGTTAAGGAGATAGATTGCTGGTCCCGTCGTTCACCAAGGTCCTAGATGCCCTATTAACTTCGCTACGCCATTATCAGCTCGCACTTCCAGCGCAAAAATCTTCTTTGAGCTGAAGGGTGAGGGACCAAGTCAAACAAACGGGCCCTGCTCCAGCAAATTCTGGGCCATTACGTCACTCTTGAACTGGCGATTAGGAAGGCACAGGAATAGCTCAGGATGACTCTCTCTTTAGTTTCTTGGAGAGATCGTCCCATCCTCCACTCAACATGGCCCAGTCAGGATCAAGAACTCTCCCTGCGGAGAATTGCAGACACCAACACATGGCATACCGCACCAGTGCATCAAAACACTGCAGCATTTTGCCTCCTAGGGAAATAGGAAAATGAGAATGAATAAAATATGAACTGGTGGTCTAATTAATATCATACTGTGTGTCACTGATAAGTATTGAGCTTTGAGGTAAAGTAATTGTGCCATTTTACTGGATGAAACCTGGGCCCTATTATTTCAGTTCCTTCCTGAAAAATTATCTTCCAGTAGCCTGCTGACTTTTACAATTGTTAGTTATTTTGGCTTCTGACAGTAATTGTCATTATATTTTCCAACAGCTACAGTTAAATAATTTGATATTTACAAAATCCTTTTACCTTGTCCTCCAGGCTGGTCCAATAGCTTGAGCATATTAATGAAGGTTCCAGTAACATCATTTGCAGTTTTATTGTATTTTCAGTAATTATTTTAAAGATGTGTCAAAATCTTCAAAAGCTTTTCATTTACTTGTGCTATATAAAACTTGGTATCTTTAACCAAGTTGTGAACCTTTTAAAAGATGATAGGAGAGGAATTCTCTCCACTCCCATTTTGAAGGCACTGTTTCTTCTGATCTACGATTCTATGGATATTGGCACCAAGTGGCCATTTTTGATTTGCCACCATAGGCAGTGAATGCAAAATGTCAGCCTTGGCTCAGTGGTAGAATTCTTTCCTCTGAGTCAAAAGGCTATTGGGATCAAGTTCCCCGCCAGAGACTTGAACACATAATCTAGGCTGGCACTCCAGTGCAGTACTGAGAGAGTGCTGCACTGTTGGAGATGCTGCCTCAGGTGGACTTAAAAGATCCCATGACACATTCAAAGATGAGCAGGAGAGTTCTCCCCGCTGTCCTGGCCAAGATTTATCCCTCAATAAACATCACTAGAACAGATTATCTGGTCATTATCTCATCGCTGTGTGCAATTGGCTGCCGCATTTCTCTACATTACAACAGTGACTAGACTTCAAAAAAAGTGCTTAATTGGCTTTAAAGCATTTTGGGACGTCCTGAGGTCGTGAAAGGCGCTATATAAATGCAAGTTCTTTTTTTTGATTGTGAAAGCACTGTCAGCTGATGTCCTTACCCAATGTTCCTACATGTACACTTCCAGGAAGGATCATTGGATAGTAACCAGGATTGGGAAACCTGTACAACCACCAACAAAAGATACCTGCGATGGCCTGACCCTGCACAAGATGCCCTCGCACTACTCCAGGTTCCACACCAGGATCTGCCTACTGGTGCACTTCTGTCCAGCGCTCCCTCCATAAAAGTAATAAAGTTTCAGAACCCACTTCCGGAAGTGGAAAGCAGTAATGTTACCTTTACTTATATCCTTTTAGAGAGCATTTCTTGCACTTTAAGTTCTATGCCACTGGGATGTATTTCTAAAGGTGCTATGTAAATGCAAGATGTTGATGTTTAAGTTGAGAATTGTCCCATGCTTTATTGATTAAAACTTATACTTAATGCTTAAATTCTTAAATGCCTCAAGTATATTCTTTTGAAATACAAGAAGATAGGGGATTACAAATTTACAAATACCCACGGGTCTAGCTCGCCCCAGAAACAATTCCAAGAGCAGAATCAAATTTTTTAATACGCTTTCTGCAGGTATAATAGTTCTCTCCACCTTTGATTCCATATCCATTTTTGGCTGAGGCTTTTTTATACTGAGGCAGCCCCTACAAAGGTTCAACTTACACTAACAACAACTTGCACTTACATAGTGCCTTTAATGGAGAAAAAAAAAACATCCCAAGGTTGAAGGATAAAATGGATGCCAAGCCAAAGGAAATAATAGGACAATTGGCCAAAAGCCTGGTCAAAAAGGTGGGTTTTAAGGAGGAGAGGGAGGTGGAGAGGGGTTTAGTGGGGCCTAAGTGTCTGAAGGCACAGCTGCCAATGGTGGGCGAAGTGAGGGAGGAGAATGCTCAAGAGGCTGGAGTCAGGAACGGGATCGCACCTCTGCTGCCTGATTTAAGCACAACATACTAGATATTAAAATATGTAGAATGCTTCACGCTGGCAATTTGCATCAAATTAATATTGTAGAAAACAAACAAGCAGATATAGATTATTTAAAATATTTATTTTAAACTGAGCTAAATAAAATTTAGAAGAAAAAGTTGAGCTGAAAGAAGTTAATTCTATCACCTTCTATTGAAAAGGATGTCAATAAATTGTGCTCCTTTCAATATTATTTCACAATAATGAAACTTGCCCTCTGCAAGCAGAGGCCAGCCCTCCTCCTCCTCCCTCCTCCCCCTCCCCTTACTCCTTCCACTCCTCTGCCCCCTCCTCTTCCCGTCCACCCCAATCCTCGAGCCCCTTCCCCTCCAATCACCACTGCAACAATTGTGCAATCTGCACAGTGACTAGGAGGACATGTGATTGTAATGACTGATCTGCTGCAAAACCAAGGCACAATGGAGGCCCACAAAATTGCACAGTCATGAGGTTGCAGACTTTGGGAAGAAGGGTCTAGAAACTATTGAAAAGGTTGCTTAGGAAAGTTCCAACTGATGGTTATGCTGCTGGGAACCCTGGCAGATTTTCTTTTTCTCCCTAGTCCAGAGTAACTAATCCAATTAGTTACTAATTTATCATGGACCAAACTGGGGATCTTCTAGTTTAGGAACATAGGAACATGAATAGGCCATTCAGCCCCTCAAGCCATGGCTCTACTGTATCTTAACTCCATCTACACGCCTTAGTTCCATAACCCTTCATATCCTTGGCTAACAAAAATCTATCAATCTCAGTTTTGAAATTTTCAATTGAATCCCAGCCTCAACAGCATTTTGGGGAAGCGAGTTCCAGTTTCCACTACACTTCATGTGAAGAAGTGCTTCCTGACATCACCCCTGAATGGCCTAGTTCTAATTTTAAGGTTATGCCCCCTTGTTCTGGACTCCCCCACCAGAAGAAATAGTTTATCTCTATCTACCCTATCAAATCCTTTAATCATTGTAAACACCTCGATTAGATTGCTCCTTAATCTTCTATACTCAAGGGAAAACAAGCCTAGTCTATGCAACCTGTCCTCATAATTTAACCCTTTTAGCCCAGGTATCATTCTAGTGAAATTACGCAGCACCCCCTCCAAGGCCAATAGCTCCTTCCTGAGGTGCGGTGCCCAGAAATGAATGCAGTATTCTAAATGGGGTCGAATCAGAGTTTTATATAACTGTAACATAACTTCCACTCCTTTGTTGTCCAGCTCCCTTGAGATAAAGGGCAACATTCCATTAGCCTTTTTCATCACAGAATCATAGTGTGGTACAGCACAGAAGGAGGCTATTCGGCCCATCATGCATGTGCCAGCTCTTTCAAAGAGCTGACAATTAGTCCCAATCCCCTGCTCTTTCCCTGTAGCCCATTAATTTTTTCCCCTTCAAGTATTTATCCAATTCCCTTTTGAAAGTTTCTAATGAATCCAATTCCACCACCCTTCCAGGCAGTGCATTCAGATCAGAACAGCTCACTGCGTAAAAAAATGTTTCCTCATATTGCCTCTGGTTCTTTGCCAATCACCTTAAATCTGTGTCCTCTGGTTACCGAACCTTCTGCCACTGGAAACAGTCATGATTTTGAACACCTCTATTAAATCTCCCCTTAACCTTCTCTGCTCTAAGGAGAACAACCCCAGCTTCTCCAGTCTCTCCACATAACTGAAGTCCCCCAACCCTGGCACTATTCTCGTAAATCTCTTCTGCGCCCTCTCTAAGGCCTTGACATCCTTCCTAAAGTGTGGTGCCCAGAATTGAACACAATACTCCAGCTGAGGCCGAACCAGTGCTTCACAAAGGTTGAGCATAACTTCCTTGTTTTTATACTCTCTGGCTCTGTTTATAAAGCCAAGGATCCCATATGCTTTTTTAATGGCCTTCTCAACTTGTCCTGCCACCTTCAAAGATTTGTGTACATACACTCTCAAGTCTCCCTTTTCATGCATTCCTTTTAAAATTGTATCATTTCGTTTATATTGCCTCTCGTCATTCTTCCTACCAAATTCATCATTTCACACTTCTCGGCATTAAATTTCATCTGCTACGTGTCCGCCCATTTCACCAGTCTGTCTATGTCCTCCTGATGTCTGTTACTATCCTCCACATTGTTTACTACATTTCCGAGTTTCGTGTCAACCGCAAACTTTGAAATTATACTCTGTATACCCAAGTCCACATCATTACCCAGGTATGGTAGCATAGTTGTTATGTAACTGGACTAATAATCCAGAGGCCTGGACTAATAATCTGGAGTCATGAGTTCAAATCCCACCATGGCAACTGGGGAATTTAAATTCAGTAAATTAAATAAAATCTGGAATAAAAAGCTGGTATCGGTAATGGTGACCATGAAACTAGTGGATTGTTGTAAAAACCCATCTGGTTCACTAATGTCCTTTACGGAAGGAAACCTGCCATCTTACCTGGTCTGGCCGAAATGTGACTCCAGACCCACAGCAATGTGATGATTCTTAACTGCCCTCTGAAATGGCCTAGCGAGCCCATCAGTTGTACAATCCCGCTACAAAGAATCGTAATCAGAATAAAACCACACGGACCACTAGGCACCAGACACGGCAAAGGCAAACCAAGCCCATTCGACTTTGCAAAGTCCTCCTCACTAACATCTGGGGACTTGTGCCAAAATTGGGAGAGCTGTCCCACAGACTAGTCAAGCAATAGCCTGACATAGCCATACTCACAGAATCATACCTTTCAGCCAACGCCCCAGACTCTTCCATCACCATCCCTGGGTATGTCCTGTCCCACCAGCAGGACAGACCCACCAGATGTGGCGGCATAATGGTATACAGTCAGGAGAGAGTGGCCCTGGGAGTCCTCAATTGACTCCGGATCTTATAGCATCAGGTCAAACATGGGCAAGAAAACCTCCTGCTGATTACCACCTACCACCCTCCATCAGCTGATGAATCAGTCCTCCTCCATGTTAGGAAGCACTGAGGATAGCAAGGGCACAGAATGTACTCTGGGTGGGGGACTTCAATGTCCATCACCAAGAGTGGCTCGGTAGCACCAAGCTGGCCGAGTCCAGAAGGTCATAGCTGCCAGACTGGGCCTGCGGCAGGTGATGAGAGAACCAACATGAGGGAAAAACCTACCTGACCTTGTCCTCACCAATCTACCTGTTGTAGATGCATCTGTCCATGACAGTATTGGTAGGAGTGACCACCGCACTGTCCTTCTGGAGACGAAGTCCTGTCTTCACACTGAGGACACCGTCCAACCTGTTATGTGGCACTACCACCGTGCTAAATGGGATAGATTCAGAACAGATCTAGCAGCTCAAAACTGGGCATCCATGATGCGTGTGGGCCATCAGCAGCAGCAGAATTGTATTCCAGCACAATCTGGCCTGGCATGTTCCTCACTCTACCATTACCAACAAGCCAGGGAATCAACCCGGGTTCAATGAGGAGTGTAGAAGAGCATGCCAGGAGCAGCACCAGGCGTACCTAAAAATGAGGTGCCAACCTGGTGAAGCTACAACACAGGACTACATGAATGCTAAACAGCGGAAGCAACATGCTATAGACAGAGATAAGCGATTCCACAACCATCGGATCAGATCAAAGCTCTGCAGTCCTGCCACATCCAGTTGTGAATGGTGGTGGACAATTAAACAACTAATGGGAGGAGGAGGCTTTGTGAACATTTCCATCCTCAATGATGACGGAGTCCAGCACGTGAGTGCAAAAGACAGGCGGAAGCATTTGCAACCATCTTCACCCAGAAGTGCCAAGTGAGTGAGCCATCTCGGCCTGGAGGCCTCCTCCCGATATCCCCACCATCACAGAAGCCAGTCTTCAGCCAATTCGATTCACTCCATGTGATATTAAGAAATGGCTGAGTGCACTGGATACAGCAAAGGCTATGGGCCCCGACAACATCCCAGCTGTAGTGCTGAAGACTTGTGCTCCAGAACCAGCCGCACCTCTAGCCAAGCTGTTCCAGTATAGCTACAACACTGGCATCTACCCGACAATGTGGAAAATTGCCCAGGTATGTCCTGTCCACAAAATGCAGGACAAATCCAATCCTGCCCCATCAGTCTACTATCAATCATCAGCAAAGTGATGGAAGGTGTCGTCGACAGTGCTATCAAGCGGCACTTATTCACCAATAACCTGCTCACCGATGCTCAGTTTGGGTTCCGCCAGGACCACTCGGCTCCAGACCTCATTACAGCCTTGGTCCAAACATGGACAAAAGAGCTGAATTCCAGAGGTGAGGTGAGAGTGACTGCCCTTGACGTCAAAACAGCATTTGACTGAGTGTGGAATCAAGGAGCCCTAGTAATATTGAAGTCAATGGGAATCAGGGGGAAAACTCTCCAGTGGCTGGAGTCATACCTAGCACAAAGGAAGATGGTAATGGTTGTTGGAGGCCAATCATCTCAGCCCCAGGACATTGCTGCAGGAGTTCCTCAGGGCAGTGTCCTAGGCCCAACCATCTTCAGCTGCTTCATCAATGACCTTCCCTCCATCATAATCTCAGAAATGGGGATGTTCGCTGATGATTGCAGTGTTCAGTTCCATTCACAACCCCTCAGATAATGAAGCAGTCTGTGCCCGCATTCAGCAAGACCTGGACAACATCCAGGCTTGGGCTGATAAGTGGCAAGGAACATTCACGCCAGACAAGTGCCAGGCAATGACCATCTCCAACATTAATATATATTAAAACAGTGGTCCTGGGGAACACCACAGCATACTTCCCTCCAGTCCGAAAAACAATCGTTCTCCACTACTCTCTGCTTTCTGCCCCTTTAATCGCATGGGCTTTAATTTTGGTAACAAACCTATTATGTGGTACTTTATCAAATACCTTTTGAAAGTCCATGTACACAACATCAACTGCACTACCCTCATCAACTCTCTCCGTTACTTCATCAAAGAACTCAACCAAGTTAATCAAACACGATTTTCCTTTAACAAATCCGGGCTGACTTGCATTTATTAGCCCATACTTTTCCAAGTGCCAATTAATTTTGTCCCAAATTTTATTGTCTCTAAAAGTTTCCCCACCAACGTTAGGCTGACTGGCCTGTAATTGTCGGGTTTATCCCTCTACCCTTTTTGAACAGAGGTGTAACAGTTGCAATCCTCCAGTCCTCTGGCACCACTCCCATATTTAAGGAAGATTGGAAGACTGTGGCCAGAGCCTCCACAATTTCCACCCTTACTTCCTTCAGTAACCTAGGATGCATCCCATCTGGACCAGGTGATTTTTCTACTTCAGAGTACTGCTAACCTTTTAAGTAACTCTTTTTAATCTATTTTATCCTCTCCAATATCACTACTTTTAATTACTTTTTGTCCTGTCCACTAGTATTTAGTGATTTCTGTACTTGAACCCTTAAATCTCTCTGCTCCTCCATAGTTCCTAGCTTCTCGCCATTTAGAAAATACTCTGATCTATCTTTTTTAGGTTCAAAGTGGATGACCTCACATTTCCCCACATTGAACTTCATCTGTCACAGTTTTGGCCACTCACTTAGTCTATCAGTGTCCTTTCTACTCCCATCTATTTACTGTCTTGGTGTCATCAGCACATTTGGATATATGGCTCTGTTCTGTTTCATCTAAGTCATTTACAAATATAGTGAAAAGCTAAAGCCCCAGTACAGATCCCTGGGGGACACCACTAGTCACATCCTGCCAACTGGAGTACAAACCCATTATCCCTACTCTCTGTCTCCTACCTCCTAACCAATTCCCTCCCCATGTCAACAAGTTGCCTCCAATTCTATGTGCTCTCATTTTTGTTAGCAGTCTCTTATGTGGAACCTTATCAAAATCTGGAAATCCATATAAATATCATAGACACGCCCTTATCTACCACACTAGTTACCTCCTCAAAAATATTACTAAGTTTGTTAGACATGACTTACCCATTACAGACACATGCCAGCTCTCTCTGAACAGTTCATGTTTGTCCAAGTGCTCAGTCCCGAATAATAGATTCTAGTAACTTCCCCAGAACAGACATTAGACCAATAGGCCTATAATTTCCTAGGTTATCTTTGTAGGGGTTAGTGATGCATTAGCCAATGCATTTACCCATTAGGACCCATTTGGAGAGTTCAGGAAACAGAATCTTAGCTACAATTTTCCACCTTCCTGCACTAAATAAATGGCATGTTCTTTAGAAGAATAATTATCTTTTAAAAGTGGCTGAAGCGTTAATGCAGTAGGAGTTTTCTTCACCAAAAAGCCATTTACTATAGAACTAAGTTCTGAGAGGCCCTGCCATCAAGAATGATTTGCTTTTTCTAGGCTCTTACTTTAATTGCACCGTTTCAACCGGCCCATGGGCCGAAGTATGGATTTTAAATATTTCACTGCTCTCCATCATCGTCACCTGCAGACAACACCTTATGTATTGATTGGTAATTGGAAGAGACTAAAACATTCTTTAATATCCAAAGGAGTCTGTGTTTGGTAGATCTGAATCTCAGATCTGGAGGGTCCAAGATCTAGATTCTCTGAACCTAAATCAAAATCTGAATTTGCAAAAGACCTCCAGCAACTCAGATGCGCTCTGGCGTTGGAGACCAGGAATGACACAACATGACCTTTTTCTAGACAGCAAATATCAAGCATCAGTCATAGTCCAGCCTTTCCTTCTGGCTGCTGCTGCATGGCAGAGAATCAGGCATGAACATATCTTTCCCCTAGGCTGCCAGGACTTAGACATCCACTGGAACAAGAAAGTAGGGATCCCTTATGCTTATGTGGATTGTGGAATTTTGCAGTGCAAATTGCAGGCCAACTAGAGAGGGCAATAAATACTTGCTTGCCAGTGTCACCCACATCCCAAGAACAAATAAAGGAAATTTAAAATGAGTTTGACCATTCTCAGCACAGCTTTGTGGCCTAAAGCATAAACCAGCTTCTAATTTGACTATATCTCATGTGGGATAGCTGCGAAATGGAAAATAAATCACACTTTTGGGGGTGAACTTCTAAGGTCGGACAGACTGCATCTAACGTACTGTGTGACTGGGGAGTTCTTGATTCTGGAACTTAGGGCATGATTTTGACCCAAAGGTACGGGTTTCCCGGACATCCTTACGATTTTGACTTAAGAACGTATTTTTTTTGGTTGGCCGGCCTGATTGACAGGCTGGCCTCAGTCGGACGGGAGAGCAGCCAGGGAGAGGACATGAAAAGGTAAGTCTTCAGGTAAGTCTTTAATTGTATGGATGGGGGGGAGGCATGGGTGGGCACAGGGGCATGGGTGGGCATGAGGGCACCGATGGGCAGGGGCCCCCGATGGGCATGGGGCACTGATGAGCATGAATGGGAGGGAAGTCAGTCATGGGGGTGGGATCGGTGGTCAGTCACGGGAGGGCTTGTCGGAATTGGGGGTCATCACGGGGGTTCGCGATCGTTGGGGGGTTGTCAGGGGTCATCGCAGGGGTCGGCGATCGTTGGGGGGATTTAGGAGTCATCGTGGGGGTCCGCGATCGTTGGTGGGGGGGTTGGGGATCATTGCGAGATCCGCGATCGTTGGGGGGACGGAATTCGAGTGGGGGGTCCGCGATCGTTGGGGGGTTGCTACAAGTAGACTTGTTGGGCCTGGGGGAAGCATTCCTTCTCCTCCAGGCCCACAAGCTGTGCCAGAAAGGCACTTACCTGCAGTTTCGGGCCTTCTTGCCTCCTCTCACGAGGCATGAAGGAGAAGGCCTGGGAATCCCGGGCCCCAGGAGTTGAAATTGCAAAATCTGTAAAAATGGAGGCCTGCAGCCTCCTTGTAAGGTTTTAGTCACCAACCCGTCTCCTGGGAGGGGGTTGGTTGCCCGCCCTTCGTCCCACCCCGGTGAATACCAGAAATGGGCAGGTTGGAAGCGGGTTGGGGCCGGGTCTGAAATGGGTGCGATTTTCAATGCCTCCTAGCCCCAACCCAACCATTTTTCAATGTTAAAATCGTGCCCTTAGTGTCTGAAATAGAAAACTGTTCCATTTCGCCAGTGTTAAGCTCCTTCATCACGATGGGCACAAAAAGTGAACTGACATCGTCAGATTCGCCTAAAGACATAAGTGTCTGGATAGCATTCAATTAGCACGTTGGACTCGCCAGTCAACTCATTGTTCTCTGTGGGACCTACGCATTTGTCTACTTAACAACAGTGACTGCACTTCAAAAACAATTAATTGGATCTGCTTTGGAATATCCTGAAAGACACGATCATAGAATCTTACAGCACAGAAGGGGGCCATTCGGCCCATTGTGCCTGCGCTGGCTCTTTGAAAGAGCTAGCCAATTAGTTCCGCTCTTTCCCCATAGCCCTGCAAATTTTTCTTTTCAACTATTTATCTAATTCCCTTTTGAAAGTTATTACTGAATCTGCTTCCACCACCCTTTCAGGCAGTGCATTCCAGATCATAACAATTCACTGCATAAATCCTCATCTTCCCTCTGTTTCTTTTGCCAATTATCTTAAATCTGTGTCCTTTGGTTATCGACCCTGCTGCCAGTGGAAATAATTTCTCCTTATTTAGTCTATCAAAACCTCTCAGAATTCTGAACACCTCTTTGAAATCTCTGCCTAACCTTCTCTGCTCTAAAGTGAACAATCCCAGCTTCTCTAGTCTCTCCAAGTAATTGAAGTCCCTCATGCCTGGTATCATTCTGGTAAATCTTCTCTGCAGCCTCTCCAAGGCCTTGACATTGCATAGGGCTAATTTTCACATTCACCGCCTGATGATAATCTGACAGGACGGATAACCTGGGATGGAAATCGGGCGGCTTCTACAACAGGCGTGCGATCCGCTCTGCCAGATTATCGCTCAGGCAGCGAAGGCGAAAATTACCCTCGATACGACCTTAAAGTTGCAGTGTAGTCATCTCACAGGAACTACTCAATTCCACCTACAGATGGCAGTCACAGCACAAACAACATGCAGCTCAATAAACATCAGATAAGACATCTGTAAATATTAATAACAGGGATAAGAAATGAACAGCGTTTGAGAATATTCTACAAGCCTTGGACATTGCAAGTTACATTGCTCTTTACATGAGTCATCTTCAATCACAATAATGCATAATTGCCTGCCTGTCTGTCAGCCAGTCAATCTATACACTGTACTTCGACAAATCTCACAAACATTCTAAACACATATACCCTCATTCCTTACAAATGCCTCATTGTCTCATGTCACTGCAATGTTGAAATCTATTATGGTAACATGGCTTGAATAATAAGTACACTGATAATAAATAGTAATGAAAAATTTCAGATCCTTATTGATCTCTGCTTCTATGAATTTTGATAGACTTTGACCCTTAGAGAAGTCAAACTGTATCTCAGCATAAGTCAGTGCCTTCAGGAGAGAAAGGGAGAAAACTGGCAAAATAATTAAATGAAGGTTATGCTTTAATGCATCAAAAAATGGTAAACAGTTGGAGGATAGTAATAGACTTCAAGAGGACATAGACAGGCTTGTAGAATGGGTGGACACATGGCAGATGCAATTTAACGCAGGGAAGTGCGAAGTGATACATTTTGGCAGGAGGAACGAGGAGAGGCAATATAAAATATATGGTACAATTCTAAAGGGGGTGCAGGATCAGAGATACCTGGGGGTATATGTGCACAAATCTTTGAAGGTGGCAGGACTGGTTGAGAAAGTGGTTAAAAAAGCATACAAGATCCTGGGCTTTATAAATAGAGGTATAGAGTACAAAAGCAAGGAAGTTATGTTGAACCTTTATAAAACATTGGTTTGGCCACAACTGGAGTATTGTGTCCAATTCTGGGCACTGCACTTTAGGAAGGATGCAGAAATGATTTACTAGAATGGTTCCAGGGATAAGGGACTTCAGATACGTGGATAGACTGGAGAAGCTGGGATTGTTCTCCTTAGAGCAGAGAAGGTTGAGAGGAGATTTGAGAGAAGTGTTCAAAATCATAAAGGGTTAAGATAAAGTAAATAAAGAGAAACTGTTCCCATTGACAGAAGGGTCGAGAACCTGAGGACACAGATTTAAGGTGATTGACAAAAGAACCAAAGGCAACATGAGGAAAAACTTTATTACGCAGCGAGTAGTTATGACCTGGAATGCGCTGCCTGAAAGGGTGGTGGAAGCAGATTCAATCGTGGCTATTAAAAAGGATTTGGATAAATACTTGATGAGCAAAAATTTGCAGGGCTAGGTGGAAAGAGCGGGGAAATGGGACTAACTGGATTGCTCTTACAAAGAGCCGGCACGGGCTTGAAGGACCAAATGGCCTCTCTCTGTGCTGTAACCATTCTATGATTCTGTGTGTGACTTTGAGGAGAACATGGAGGTGATGGTGTTCCCATGCACCTGTCCTTCTGGGTGGTGGAGGTCACGGGTTTGTGAGATGCTGCTGAGGAAGCCTTGACGAATTGCTGCGGTGCATCTTGTAGATTGTGCACACTGCAGACGTGGTACATCGGGGTGGAGGGGCTAGATGTTATGCTAGTAGATGAGGTATCGCTCCTGTGGACTGCTTCGTCCAGGATGGTGTGGAGCCTCTTGAGTGTTGTTGCAACTGAACCTATCCAGGCAGATGCAGAGTATTTCAACACACTCCTGACTTGTACCTTGTAGGTGGTGGAGAGGCTTTGAGGTCAGATATTCCTCGCTGAATACCCACCTCTACCCTGCTCTAGTAGCCATGGCATTTATGTGGCTAGTCTAGTTTGAGTTTCTGGACAATGGTGACCCCCAGGATGTTGATGGTGGGAGATTCAGCGATGATAATACCATGGAATGTCATGGGGGAGTGGTTAGGCTCCCTGTTGTTGGAGATCATCATTGCTTGGCATTTGTGTGGTGCGAATGTAACTTGCCACTTCTCAGCTCAAGTCTGGACATTGTCAGTGCGGGCACTGACTGCTTCATTATCTGAAGAATTGCAAATGGAGTTGAACGCTGTGCAATCATTAGCGAATAGCCTCACTTCTGACCTTATGATGGAGGGAAGGTCACTGATGAAGCAGCTGAAGATGGTTGGGCGTAGGACACTGCCCTGAGGAACTCCTGCAACGATGTCCTGGGGCTGAGATGATTGGCCTCCAACAACCACAATCATTTCCTTTGTGCCAGGTATCATTCCAGCCACTGGAAAATTTTCCCCCTGATCCTTATTGATTTCAGTTTGATTAGGGCCCCTTGGTGCCACACTCGGCCTAATGTTGCCTTGATGTCAAGGGCAGTCACTCTCACCTCAGGTCTGGAATTCAGCCCTTTTGTTCATGTTTGGATCAAGGCTGTAATGAGGTCTGGAGCCGAGTGGTCCTGGTGGAACAAATATGGAGCATTGGTGAGCAGGTTATTGTTGAGTAAGTGCCGCTTAATAGCACTGTCGACGACAGCTTCCATCACTTTGAAGATTGGGAGTAGGCTGAAAGGGTGGTAATTGGCCAGGTTGGATTTATCTTGCTTTTGGCGCAGAGACATATCTGGGCAATTTTCCACACTGTCGGGTAGATGCCAGTGTTGTAGCTATACTGGAACAAATTAGCTCGGATGCGGCTAGTTTTGGAGCACAGCACTACAGTTATACAGCATTCCCCAGCTAATAGTAACCAGTTCCCAGTTCCCTGTCAGTCCTGCCTTTGAGACCACTGCCTGGGCAACTCACCTTGGCTTGCTTTTGGACGGTACCTCTCTATCTCTGGGGAAACACTTGGACATTATTTTGCTCTCTCCTCTGGATGACACTGTAAAACCAAGGACTCACTGGATGTAGGATACCAGCCCAGGAAGCTACAAGCTAGTATCACAGCATGATGCACCATTTGATCACATATCATTATATCTCTTAACAAGGGTTCATCTCATCAAGTTCAGAGCTGTGTAGCTTCACTCTACTCCAAGTTATTTAGTAAGAGGCACTATCCTTCAGATGAGACATTCTCTCGGGCATCCCTGATCTTCTTCACTCCACCATTGGCGGCCGTGCCTTCAGCTGCCTAAATCTTCAGCTCTGGAATTCCCTCACTAAACCTCTCCTCCTCTAAGACGCTCCTTTAAACCCACCTCTTTGACCAAGCGTTTGGTCACCTGTCCTAATATCTCCTTATGTCAAATTTTGTCTGATAGTTGCTCCAGTGAAGCGCCTTGCGACAGTTTTACTATGTTAAAGGCGCTACATAAATGCAAGTTGTTGTCGTTGATGTTAAATCATACCCTTATCTGCCTGTTCCAGCATTCAGGTGGATGTTAAAGATCCCAAGGCACTATTGAAAGAAGAACAGGGAGTTATCCTGTTCTCCTGGCTAACAGTACTCCTTCATTGAACATCACCAAATGAAGATGATCTAACTATTCATCTCATTGCCCTTTGTGAGATGTTGCTCTGTGCAAATATGGCTGCTGTTCTTTTTTTTTCAAGTCAGGCAAATCTTTCTTTCTTTGCTTGTGACCTTGCCGGCTTGCATGAACTAACAATGACTGTCCATGGATTGTGGAAATTAATTAACTTGGAGCCAGAAGCTGCTTGTGACTTTTGATATCATGTAACTCAATTATATTTTATTTGTGAAATATTGCAAAACTGCTCTAAACTTAGTTTTATTAGAATCACTTTTCTGCCTGGGTTCTGTGCTGAAAAATTTCATTAAAAAATTGCAAACATCAAGTGTAAGTTATATAACAGACCATAAATCTGTCAAATGTCTGGAAGCCAAAAGATGTCAGGATCCGGGCATATTTTTATCAAAAGTCTAATATACTGAATAGTCCTTATCAGTGCTTCCTACCTATGCTACAATCCAGTTTGCAAAAGGCAATAGAATTGGTTCAGATGCTTCCTGCTTTGATCTAAACTGAATTTTGTCAGATTGCTGTTCTGTTGTGGTCCGACATTAGTTTGCAAGGGAAACGGTCGCATTCAAGCTGCTCCTACAGTTTCAATTGTGTTTTTATGTCATGTATCAGCCACGGCTCAGTGGGCAGCCCTCTCGCCTCTGAGTCCGAAGGTTGTGGGTTTAAGCCCCGCACCAGAGACTTGAGCATGTAATCTAGGCTGGCACTTAAGCGCAGCACTGAGGGAGTGCTGCACCTTCGGAGGTGCCAACTTTCGGATGAGACGATAAACTGAGGCTCCGTCTGCCCTCTCAGGTGGATGTTAAAGATCCCACGGCACTATTCGAAGGAGACCAGCGGAGTGCTCCCCTGACTAATATTTATCCCTCAGCCAACACCTAAAACAGGTGATCTGGTCATTTATTTCATGGCTGTTTGTGGGATCTTGCTGTGCGCAAATTGGTTGCCACTTTTCCTACATTATAACACTTCAAAAGTACTTCATTGGCTGTAAAGCACTTTGGGATGTCCTGAGGTCATGAAAGGCGCTATATAAATGCAAGTCTTCCTTTCTTTCCTTTAATCAGCGTGTATAGTGAGACCCTCCTGCAAGTGCGTGGTGACTGCTCCTGTCAGGCATGGACATTTACACTGACAGAGGTTGCTCTAGGTCACACAGTGTTTAGAGGAACAATGGGCTGGAAAACAGCAGTCACTGTCCAACACTTCCTAGGTCAGCACCTATGCACCTAAACATTGGACAAGTTAAGGCATGCACTGGATCGTAGAGAACGCAAGGTACATTTATGGGAGGGGCTGATCACACTGAACCCCAACAATTATCTGGTGTAAAGAAAAAACAAAAACGTGACACGCGTCTTTGTTGTAAGAAACCTCCCAAGGCATTTCACAAATAGATATAAGAATTCATGAACTAACTAAGTGAAAAGACTGATCAGCATCCTCCCTCACATGGCAGGAGTCTAGATTACAAGCTGCGTAAGAAAACCCAGGAGTCTGAGATAATCATCAGGTTATGGGTTATGGGTTGGAGACTAAGAGTTCATGATCGATTCAGGTTTAGGGTGGATTGCACCCTGAAAATTACCGTAAGGACAGCCTTTGTGCCTTAAGCAAGCCGGTTATAGCCATATGTCAGTGCCGTCAGAAGAGGAAGGGACGAATCCTAATTTCTAGAGTAAACGCAGGAAGAAGAAAAGACTACGATGACACAGACGAATTGATGCATATTAGAATAATGGTACATTTGTGGATCCAGAAAAGCTGATGGCATCTCAGAAATAGATATTATTGTTATCCACTGGGTTTGATGAGCTCAGAGGGACGTGTCGTCCTGTTTTGTCGGAGTGCGCGAGACAGGTAGTTCATCAATGCCTGTTGGGAACAAGGAAATAAGTGACAGGCCTGCTATTCGTTGGAATAATGCATTTTGTTCAGAAAATGCCCCCATCTCATCCACTTTTCACAAATGACAGGGAAAGGAGAATAGAGATTTACTGATGTCCTCTGAATGATTGCGGTGCACTCAAGTGCGTCTAATCCCTTTTCATTCTTGGCATTTTTTTTCCATCCAGGTCACATTTCTCCTGTTAAGTGATAGGAAATGATTCCACGCTGCTAATGATCACCATTGTGAATCAGTCTGGAAACAAAGATTTAAGACTTTCATTACAACAGAGAGACAAGATCCTGCACGCGTGCCAACTTTCAGCTTTCCAACTGCTCAGTGATAATGAGAATACAACTTTCGAAAGTTAATTCTATCAGGCAATAATACAGTATGTCATCTCATATTTATGCTTGGATAACCATCAGAGATCAGAGCTAAATTTTAATTTTGATTTTTTTTTTGAAAAAGAAATGATCTGAACTTCCAAATCGTTCTTTCAGAAGCATCGGCTAAAGTTTGTAAAATCATTAGATACAAATAAATTACGGTTGTATTATTCGTTCAAAATGCTGTGTCAGTGGCTGCACATTGCTTCCCTGATTTTCTCCATTGCTCTGCGGAGAATGCTGGGTTACGTTTTCACGGTCGTCATTTACCCTCCAGTACCTACCCCAAGTAACATCATAGCCAAGCTGCGTAGGGGTTGAATTTCCACAGGGGGGCGGGGGTTCCTCCCCCATTTCCGCCGTAAGTTTGGCGGAAGAACCGCAGGGGCCCCAGGTACAAATGCGTAAACAAATGCGGTTTACGCCGTCTTTCTGGGTTTCCGCTACTCTTCCGCGACAAGACCCTACCCCCTCAACCCCCTGGAAATTCACCCCTCTTACTATCCTTGCCTGACATTTGTACTCTCCAGCAGAGGTCACAGCAAAGTGATCAAGAGTGGGATGTCTGGCTGATTTTCTTCTCCTCCCTAGTTTGTGTTTACATGCTATTGAACTATGGGTGCATCGCAGCCAAAGTTGACCTGGTTCTTATCCAATGTCGACACACGTGCATTTTCTACTGGGGTGACTGGATAGCAATCAAGATCAGAAATTCTGGCTAATTTTTACCCTCCATCGACAAAGGGATACTACCTAGCTGAGATCTGCTAACTCAGCACAAGCCAGGAATCGAATCTGAGGTCTTCTGATCTGCATGGGTCAGTGCTATACCAGAGACAGTCCTTACCCACTGAACCATTGAAGGAGCTTCTGTAACGTTAAGTACCTAATATTTTCTTTGTGCAGTGGTGTTCGCAGGTTTTATGATGAAGGAGTGAGGAGGGGGAAAGAGATATCTTGCAGAGGGAGGGTCTGCTTCCAGGAAACTTTCTAAACGTAAACATAGAAACATCCATTTTTCAGGACTTTTCGATAGCTATTTGCGGAGTAATCATTGATTAGAAAGAACCATAGTGCCCACCTCATGACTTTCCTTGGCTTCAGTAATATGAGACAATATTCAATGAAGTCATGATCTCCTGAAAAACATAAGAAGTATTCTCAGTAACAATGGAGTGTTCCTTATCTTACTTTCTCATTTTAAAATTTAGTTCGTGACTTACAAAGAAAATGTAAGTAATACAAATTCAGTCACTGTACGTTATGTTTATATGGTCGTGTCGTATTTGCTGTGCTTTCCAGTTATGTCACTGCTTTTTATTTACAAGGGAGATTACTGCTGCAGTTATTCTCTTCTGTCTTATGTCTGGTGTGCATTCATCACACTCCAGATGTCACACTCCAAACATCACACGCCCATCATCACATTCCAGACATTGCATGCCAGACGTCACACTCCAGACATTACATGCCAGACGTCACACTCCAGACATTACATGCCAGATGTCACATCCCAGACATCCAAAGTCTAGCAAAACATGGAAAATTTAAACCATTCAAGCTTTGAGTCTTTTTTTGATCAAACACAAAGAGATGAGGTACCGAGTAGCTCCTCATATGTTCTTTGGCACTCACTCAACTCAAATCAGTCTACTTAAAACGCACACTTGTCAGAAGTTACCAGTACATCAATGTAAAAAGTGAAGCTTTCACAACAGCCAAATATCATAACAAGCTCAGGCTTCTCATCTCAGGTATTCTGGCAGCTACTTTTGGGACCGCTTATTCTTTAGATCTGGGTACACTACCTTTGACTCTTTCCATGCCCCTCTCCCTCCCCTTCAAAGTGTGGGACCTGAGTATGTAAAACTGGTCAGCCATGTTGCTACTGACCACATATTTTCTAAATTGTCTGTAAAATGCTCCAATCAGTTTCCTATCACATTCAGTCACGTTATCTTTGTCAGAACTTGATGTTCTTGCCAAAGTAATTGTTTGGAAATGACTTGTACAGAAATAATGAGTATTCCAAGGAGGATGGAAAGACAAATTTATTTAGGACATCAATACATTTGTCTAAGATATTAACTTTCAGGTGTAATCAGGCTTGTTTAAATGATTAACAATACATGTATTATTTCTTATCAAAGGAATGATTTGAATGAGGTAAATCCAGTGTCCTTCAAACCTCCTTTACTGAAGTATTTTTTTGAAAAATGAATGTAATCAAAATCAATATCATTCATCTGTATATACTCAGCCCCACACTGCTACTTTCAACGTTTAAACGGATGTCAGTGTTAGTGGAATTTTCATCCAAATTTTCTACCTGTGTTCCTGTTGGCTCAGGAAACCATACGAGGGATGATTTTTCAGGCTGATAGGTAGGGGAAAAATGGTTCCTTTAATGAATGGAAGTCGTCATTTCCACAGCCCACTATTTCTGACAAGATGAGAATCAAAAATGATAATTCACACATATGCACGTGAGCAGTGTCCTTTTAGGGCAAGTCAGGTTAGTAGCTAAACATTACAACTGCACTGTAGACTCCAGACCAAACACAAGCAATGCACGGGAGATCTGATGGTACAAGGCACCTGTTCCTTTTTCTCTCCTCACTCAAGAAGGCATTGACCGCATGCAGGGGTTTGATTTCATAGGCGCTAACAGCTCTATTGTATCTCACCCAAAGGGTCATTCTTCACATGTGAGTCTGCACAGTGAGTGCTGATAGGCTGTTTGAATGTGGAAGGCACCACAGCTGAGCCTGATCCTGTTCCAACTCAATGGCGTCGATATTTTCTCTTCACCACCAGGGCCATAATCAGATGGATCGCCCGCCGGTTATAGAACCAGCCCAATGACATCAGTGGAATGAAAATCAGGTGGGTTCCAGATTACTGCTCGTGCACGAAAGACAAAAGGTTACCCCAATGTTAAAGAAAGAAAGAACTAACTTACATTTATATCGTGCCTTTCATGACCTCAGGACGTCCTCAAGTGCTTTACAGCCAATTAAGTATTTTTTGAAGCGTAGTCATTGTTGTAATGTAGGGAAACGCTGCAGCCAATCTGCGCACAGAAGTCCCACAAACAGCAATATGATAATGACCACTTCCGGACTCTTTCCAGGAAGTGTCGCTCGAGTGGGAACCCTGGATGTTTTTCCTCTCCTTAACCCGGAGACAATTGTAGCACTCCAACTACTTAGATTGGAAATTTTGTGGCTTGTAGTTCAGAAATTAAATATTCAGACACTGGGCTTGCTTACATAAATGTATCAAAGTTGGCTGATCTATTGCTGCAAGTCAGATTAATGTGACTGAAGGTCCTGCTGACGCCCATCATACTGTGTATCGCATTTTATTTGCAATGTGGATTGCTTCTAATTGAATAAAGTTAGCCCAGACAGCTGAAAATAATGCCAGCAGCAGGTGTGAGTGTAGATCTCAGGGTATTACTCAATTATTCCAGTTTGATAACTTCAAAATTGAGGATACAGCTGGGCTAATAGTTGCAAATGTTCAGATGACCATTCAGTTATCATAGTTTATGAAAGGTCAGTTTAAATGTAACTGTCTGATATTGAGGGAAGGTTTACAAATACAAGTTCCTGTACTTTCTCTGGAGTATAACTTGCCTGATGGCTTCTTCATGTATGAGCTTGAAGAGGGAGTATCGACAGGCTTACACGTAGAGGGCATCACAGTCCAGCCCAATCCTATCCTCACCCAGTGTCCACACATGTGCACCTTCCAGCAAAGTTCACTGAATGGTGGCCAGGAGCAATGATTCCAGATGTTTTGTCTTCCTCTCCGGCCCAGGGGGCCACAGAGTCCAATTGACACTGAGGCCAATTGTAGGGACCTGTCCTGGCTGAGATATCAGTTAATTCAACTGACACTGACCTGGGACCGCCATATATAAGCACCATACTACAATTCATTTACGCAGCAGGCTTTTGGGAAAAGTATGGGGTATTCCTTTATTTGCTCCAAGCAAAATTTAGAGTATTGTTACTGCGTTCTGGCTTGTACCTTTCTGCTAGAAGCTAACTTGAATATTAATTTTCTCGCACTGAACGTTGTTAATTTATGGAACAGACTGCCCCTTGGATCAGTGAATGAAAAACTTGGTTGAACTATTCAAAATAAAAAAGTGGACAAACTCAAGATTCAACAAAAGATACAAGTTTGCTCTCAATGCAAGAGGGGGATGGAAATGGTCTGAACACAGCTGCAACATACCAGGACAAGCCAGATTCTACCCTCTTGTGTTCATTATGAACTGGGTGCTTTTAGGCAGTATAGTATCACATCTGATTGTTGTATGAAGCTGGTTGAGTTCAGCATTTGCTCCCATTTAACATGTCTCAAGAGCTGCAAACAACCCATTTTCCCACAACACAACCATGATTCTCTTTTATAACGAGACAGTCTGATCTCTACAAACATTTTGGAAAAAAATGATCATATACACATGGCTTGTTATGTAGATCTGGGATCATAGTTGCTCAACCTAGGACTTGATTCTGAACACTCAGTAGTGCAGGAAAGAGCTCCCCTGAGGCATCAAAAAATTTAGCCAGTGAATACCTGGGCCATATAAACATAAAGTTCCCACATTTGTTTCCAGACTGTGCTGATTCAATTACTGTCAGTCAGGGCAGCAGTTGGGGGAGGATGATTGGCCTCAGCAGCCTCCCTCCCTAGATTAGTAGTTCAGGACAATTGCTCCTAATCACTATCCAGTCACACCTATTGGAAGTGCACGTGCATGAAATTCAACGGGAGAGGATTGGGCTTGGTTTTGATGTCCCCACAATCAATTAGCCCGCCAACATTTACAGTCAAGGCTCACATGAACAATGGCTACTTGGATAAGGTGACTGTTGCCCATAGAACTTACTGCAGTGAAGAACCTTCAGGAGAGGAGGGGAGGGGCAGGAAAATTGGAAAAAGATTTAAGAAGTATATGAAATAAGAGGGCGATTTAGTGAGCACATTTTCTGTACACCTGTATATGATTTCACTACAAATAGTGACGAGAAGAAATCTTCATGGTTGAAAGATCCATAGCTTCTTCCTCCCCTCTGCAAAGTACACATTGCATTTTGAATCTGTATCAAAAATGTAATGGAAAAATGAACATTTATTAAATACAAAAGCTAAATGGGCACAAAAGCTAAGGTTTGGTGCATATCCATCCCTTGTGATTTTCTCATGATTGTTTTGACTGTCAGAAATTGAATGCCTTTTCTAAGAAAGGCAAGTAGACTTGACATCTTGCCATTTTGTCTCAGTGTCATGTGGGGAATTCTCCCATCATTCAGTAAGATTTCCACCCTTCAAGAAATTCTCCAGTTTACTCCCCTCATGGCTCTGTGAGTCATTGAGCAGTATAGGTCAGGAAGGCTCCAGATCCATGCTGAGTTAGCTGACTTCAGTTGGGGGTGGCAGTAGGATTGCGGACATTGCCTTAAGTGGCCTTGGGTTAGGAAGGGGAAAATTGATTAGTGTTCGCAGTCCTGATTGCTATTCAGTAACCCCTTACTGAAAGATGCAAGTGTGTGGATATCAGTTGAGGCATAGCCTTCTACCATTCACTGCAAAGACTTGCACATGGATAATGGTCACTTGAATGAGGTTCAGGAGGTACAATTTTTATGTAAGATAACATGTCAGATTCGGACCAATACTCACTGATAAATATACCATAAATTTTTCAGGCAAATATGTATCTGATGTGAACTATTTAGTTCTAAGGAATTAGCAATATACAGTTCAATGCAATCTAAGGGGGATTTGAGGATTACAAACTAATATATAATCTTAGAGGTTATGTGGGGTGCAGGTAAGTTATCTCAGCTTTGCCGCTACATGGAAATCTTGGTCTTGCCTTTTTTTGCTGCGCAATATCCTAAAGCTCTGATTGGTGATGTCATGAGGGAAGAACTGCTTTGGTTGCTACGTGCAGTGAAATCAAAAACGTGTTCTGTTTCAAAGCATTCACGATGCTGCTACACATAAAGTGATCCCGACTGAAACGGCACCAGAATTGCTCTGCTCTTCTGGGACTTTGTACAACAAGAGTGGCTAGTTGACCGTGCCTAATTCAGGAAGATCAGCTCATGACTATAATAATTTTACCAAATGTGAAGGGTACTATAATTGGTAGGGGGAGGGGTATCTGGAGAACAGCAAGTCTTAAAGACCTGCTGCTCTTACTTCAAGCTAGTCCTTAGTCCTTTTTTTTGGACTGCAACCATTTTACAAGGCCAGATACGGAATGTGGCCAAAGTGAGCAGAACTGTGCCATTGAATGAAGGCCATCTGGGTGGTTTCCTGTAGGCAGTACCCTAGAGGAGGGTAGCCATTATTTGGGACTCCGATTCTGCACGTCAGCAACATAGTACACAATGTATTTGGATTGGAATCCTCTCCAGGCTCCTTTTCTCTTTGCATGGGCATCTCCCAAGATGGTATAGCTCACACCAGAGATGATAAGGATGCCTACCCATAGAAACATAGAAACATAGAAAATAGGAGCAAGAGCAGGCCATTCGGCCCTTCGGGCCTGCTCCGCCTTTCAAAATGATCATGGCTGATCATCTAACTCAGAACCCTGTTCCCGCTTTTTCCCCATATCCCTTGATCCCTTTAGCATTAAGAAATATATTTATCTCCTTCTTGAATACATCTAATAAGAACATAAGAAATAGGAGCAGGAGTAGGCCAATCGGCCCCTCGAGACTGCTCCGCCATTCAATAAGATCATGGCTGATCTGATCCTAACCTCAAATCTTAATTCATGTCCAATTTCCTGCCCGCTCCCCGTAACCCCTAATTCCCTTTACTTCTAGGAAACTGTCTATTTCTGTTTTAAATTTATTTAATGATCTAGCTTCCACAGCTTCCTGGGGCAGAAAATTCCACAGACCTACTACCCTCTGAGTGAAGAAGTTTCTCATCTCAGTTTTGAAAGAGCAGCCCCTTATTCTAAGATTATGCCCCCTAGTTCTAGTTTCACCCATCCTTGGGAACATCCTTACCGCATCCACCCGATCAAGCCCCTTCACAATCTTATGTGTTTCAATAAGATCGCCTCTCATTCTTCTGAACTCCAATGAGTAGAGTCCCAATCTACTCAACCTCTCCTCATATGTCCGCCCCCTCATCCCCGGGATTAACCGAGTGAACCTTCTTTGTACTGCCTTGAGAGCAAGTATGTCTTTTCTTAAGTATGGCTTGGCCTCCACTGCCTTCTGTGGTAGAGAATTCCACAGGTTCATCACCTTCTGAGTGAAGAAATTTCTCCTCATCTCGGTTCTAAATGGCATACCCTGTATTCTGAGACTGTGACCCTTGGTTCTGGACTCCCCAGCCATCGGGAATATCCTCCCTGCATCTAGTCTGTCTAGTCCTGTTAGAATTTTATACGTTTCGATGGGATCACCTCTAATTCTTCTAAACTCTAGTAAATATAGGCCTAGTCGACCCAATCTCTCCTCATACGTCAGTCCTGCCATCCCAGGAATCAGTCTGGTAAACCTTCATTGCACTCCCTCCATGGCAAGGACATCCTTCCTCAGATAAGGAGACCAAAACTGTACACAATACTCCAGATGTGGTCTCACCAAGGCCCTGTATAACTGCAGTAAGACAGCCCTGCTCCTGTACTCAAATCCTCTTGCAATGAAGGCCAACATACCATTCGCCTTCCTAACTACTTGCTGCACCTGAATGCTCGCTTTCAGCAACTGGTGTACAAGGACAGCCAGGTCTCATTGCACCTCCCCTTTTCCCATTCTATCACCATTCAGCTAATAATCTGCCTTTCTGTTTTTACAACCAAAGTGGATAACCTCACATTTATCCACGTTATACTGCATCTGCCATGTTCTTGCCCACTTACCCAACTTGTCTAAATCACATTGGAGCCTCTTTGCATCCTCCTCACAGTTCACATTCCACCCCAGCTTTGTGTCGTCTGCAAACTTGGAAATGTTACATTTAGTTCCCTCATCCAAATCATTGATATATATTGTGACTAGCTGGAGCCCAAGCACCGATCCCTGCGGTACCCCACTAGTCACTGCCTGCCACCCGGAAAAAGACCCGTTTATTCCTACTCTCTATTTCCTGTCTGTCAACCAATTCTCAATCCATGCCAGTATATTCCTCCCAATCCCATGTGCTTTAATTTTGCACACTAACCTCTTGTGTGGGACCTTATCATGAGCCTTCTGAAAATCCAAATACACCACATCCACTGGTTCTCCCCTATCTATTCTACTAGTTACATCCTTGAAAAACTCCAGTAGATTTGTTAAGCATGATTTCCCTTTCATAAACCCATGCTGACTTTGTCCAATCCCGTTAATGCCTTCCAAGTGTTCTGTTATCACACTTTTTATAATAGACTCTAGCATTTTCTCCACTACTGATGTTAGGCTAACTGGTCTGTAACTCCCTGTTTTTTCTCTCCCTCCTTTTTTAAATAGTGAGATTATATTTGCCACCCTCCAATCTGTAGGAACTGTTCCAGAGACTATAGAATTTTGGAAGATGACCACCAAAGCATCCATTATTTCCAGGGCCACTTCATTTAGTACTCTGGGATGTAGATTATCAGGCCCTGGGGATTTGTCAGCCTTTAGCCCCATTAATTTCCCTAGCACTATTTTTTTTACTAACACTGGTTTCCTTCAGTTCCTCCCTCTCACTAGACCCTTGGTTCCCTAACATTTCTGGGAGGTTATTTGTGTCCTCCTTTGTAAAGACAGAACCAAAGTATGTGTTTAATTGTTCTGCCATTTCTTTGTTCCATAGGAACATAGGAACAGGAGTAGGCCATTCAGCCCCTCGTGCCTGCTCCGCCATTTGATAAGATCATGGCTAGTTCCCCATTATAATTTCCCCCATTTCTGACTGTAAGGGACCTACATTTGTCTTCACTAATCTTTTTCTCTTGACATATTTATAGAAGCTTTTACAGTCAGTTTTTATGTTCCCTGCTAATTTACTCTCATACTCTATTTTTCCCTCTTAATCAATCTCTTTGTCCTCCTTTGCTGAATTCTAAACTGCTCCCAATCCTCAGGCTTTTTCTGGCCATTTTATATGTCTCCTCTTTGGATCTAATACTATCCTTAATTTCTTTTGTAAGCCACAGTTGAGCCACATTTCCTGTTTTATTTTTGCACCAGACAGGAATGAATAATTGTTGTAATTCCTGCACACGTTCTTTAAATATTAGCCATTGCCTATCCACTGTCATCCCTTTTAGTAAAGTTCCCCAATCTATCATAGCCAACTCGCACCTCATACTTTCGTAATTTTCTTTATTTAGATTCAGGACCCTAGTTTCGGATTCAACTACTTCACTCTCCATCTTAATGAGGAATTCTATCATGTTATGGTTGCTCTTCCCCAAGGGACCCCACAAAACAAGATTGTTAATTAATCCTTTCTCATTGCACAATACCCAGTCTAGGATCGCCTGTTCTCCAGTTGGTTCCTCAACGTATTGGTCTAGAAAACCATCACGTACACACTCCAGGAATTCCTCCCCCACAGTGTTATTGCTAATTTGGTTTGACCAATCTATATGCAGATTAAAGTCACCCATGATTATAGTTGTACCCTTCTTCTATGCGTCTCTAATTTCCTGTTTAATGCCCTCCCTACATCTCCATTACTGTTTGGGGCCTACGGACAACCCCTACCAATGTTTTCTGCCCCTTGGTGTTTCTTAGCTCCACCCATACAGATTCCACATCGTGATTTTCCGAGCCAATATCCTTCCTCACTATTGCATTGATTTCCTCCTTTACTAACAACGCTACCCCACCTCCTTTCCCTTTTTGCCTGTCCTTTCTAAATATTGAATACCCCTGGATGTTCAGTTCCCATCCCTGGTCACCCTGCAGCCATGTCTCCGTAATCACATCTATATCATAACCATTAATATCTATCTGCGCTGTTAATTCATCTAGCTTATTGCGAATGCTCCGCGCATTAAGACACAATGCCTTTAGACTTGTCTTTTTAAGATTGCTAGTCATCATAGTTTTATTTTGCACTATGGCCCTATTTGTTTTTTGCCCTTGTTTTCTCTGCCTTCCACTATTGCTTCTTCCCTTTCTGTCTTTTGTTTCTTTCCTTGTTTCCCCCTCCTCTGTCTCCCTGCTCAGGTTCCCATCCCCCTGCCATTCTAGTTTAAACCTTCCCCAACAGCACTAGCAAACACCCCCGCGAGGACATTGGTCCCGGTCCTGCTCAGGTGTAACCAGTCCCGCTTGTACAGGTCCCACCTTCCCCAGAACCAGTCCCAATGTCCCAGAAATCTAAATCCCTCCCTCCTACACCATCCCTGCAGCCACGCATTCATCTGGTCTATTCTCCTGTTCCTATACTCACTAGCACGTGGCACTGATAGTAATCCTGAGATCACTACCTTTGAGGTCCTGCTTTTTAATTTATCTCCTAACTCCTTAAATTCACCTTGCAGGACCTCATCCCTTTTTTTTACTTATGTCGTTGGATCGATATGGACCACGACTACTGGCTGTTCACCCTCCCCCTCCAGAATGCCCTGCAGCCGCTCCCTAGCATCAGGGAAGCAACATACCATCCTGGAGTCACGTTTGCGGCCGCAGAAACGCCTATCTGTTCCCCTTACAATTGAATCCCCTATCAATATAGCCCTGCCTCTCTTATTCCTCCCCCCCTGTGCAGCAGAGCCACCCATGGTGCCACGATCTTGGCTCTTGCTGCTTTCCCCTGATAAGTCATCTCCCCAAACAGTATCCAAAGCGGTATATCTGTTTGAGAGGGAGATGGCCCAGGGGACTCCTGCTCTACCTGCCTAGTCCTTTTGCTCTGCCTGGCGGTCACCCATTTCCTTTCTGCCTGCGTAATCTTTACCTGCGGTGTGACCACCTCACTGAACGTGCTATCCACGATAGTCTCAGCATCGCGGATGCTCCACAGTGAATCCACCCGCAGCTCCAGCTCCGAAATGCGGTTAGTCAGTAGCTGCAGCTGGACACACTTCCTGTACACATGGTCACCAGGGACACCGGTAGTGTCCGTGACTTCCCACATAGTGCAGGAGGAGCATATCACGGGTGCGAGCTCTGCTGCCATGACTTGCCTTAGATTTACACTGAGTTCACCTCTCGGACTCTCTTCCCGCTCTCGGGACTTTCCTTTTGCACTGCGCTCACCTCTCGGACCTTCTTCCCGCTCTCGGACTCTCCTCCCGCTCTCGGGACTCTCCTTTTACACTGCGCTCACCTCTCGGACTCTTCTCCCGCTCTCGGACTCTCCTTTTATCTCATGCATACTCCTGTTTGTACAACACCAGCTCAGATACATTCACCTCAGAAGGAAGCATACAAAGTACAAGTGATGAGGAGCAAATGAAGATGGCAGCAGAGGAACAGCAATCGATTAATTTCAGATCCAGCCACAAATGTTCCCCCGATTCTTACCTTCTGTACGTAACAACAGTAACTGCACTTCAAAAAGTGATGAATTGATTCTGAAGAGTTTTAGGTGATCCTGAGAATGTAATAAGGCATTATAGAAATTCAAGTTGTTTCTTTCTTATGAGGGCTGAGTATAGAAGGGAACTCATTAATGAGCAGAAGTACTTGATGCAGTCCTTTGAGAATGTCCGGAGCGCCCTGCATCGGATGTCAGAAAATCTGCAGCAATGCATGATGGATTCAGAAACCTGCAGTGCATCATTGAGTGAGCAGCAACTCCATGGGCATCTTAGAGGCAACCACAAAACCAGAAGTCCAAAGCATAGATGGTGTTTCTCTCGTAAATGCTGAGACTTTGTCTGTTGAGACCTAAAGCTCCGATGTACAAGAGCCTCTCAGTTCTAAATTGGACAAACTAGGCGATGGATTGAGAGAATCTTGATTTCAAGCTACGTATTCCTTAGAGGCGACCAACTTTCTATTCCTACACAGATCTTTGGCAATCCTGAAGGAATGTCCAGCAGCTGGGGCATGGTAGGATGGGCATGCATGAGGCAGCTACATCTCAAAGTGACGCCAAATCTGTCCAACCCAACCAGCTCCCTCAAAAGGATTCAGAAAGTACTAGGTGGTGGTTAGGAGCAGCCAGCCAGCAGTGTAGGATCCAAAATACTGGCAATAATTGTAAAGCAATCTCTTATCCCAACACAAAGAGGTTCAGGGCCATTGTGATCCCATGAGGCCCCCGTTGACCAGCAACAGGCTGTCACTGTACTTAGTCCTCCCTTTAGCGTGGCACTTAGAAGGAGCAGTATATTGCATAGTAGAAGAACACACTTTACACAATCACCAAGGAGAATCACAGGTGAAACAAACAGTAACAGGACATACAGAGATCACAATTAGGGAAATAAAATGGTTGCACTTTATGTTAATGTAATCCTGAGATTTCTTATGGGGCATATTAAAGCAACAGGCAATGGATTGATAGCATGTGCAGTTAATTGAAATAGAAGGGACACTTGTTTATAGGGCAACTGTATCATTCATAATAGGATAGGACTATTTGTGCCAGGGAGGATTATCAGCTTGGCTGAATATCCTCTCAATGAATGATTGACACATGTCTTCCTGCTTGTAAATTGCCGTCAGCTATTCTTTCCTCCTCCTCCTCCTCTATCAAAGATTGAGGCTATGCTTCCTGACGCTCCTGCTCCCCGGTTACGCCTCCGTGTGTGCAAGGTGAACCGGCTAGCAATGATGTAGGAGACCTTGTCAGGGTTACAGAGCAGGATCCCCTCTGATCTGACCAGCCCGCTAAATCGATGTATGTTGCACCAGAATTCAGGTGGAGGCATGGTCTTCATTGTATCTGCTTTCCGCACCTGCTTGTGGATTTTCCAACAGATTCATTATCCAGGGCTCCAGTGCGGATCCTTGGTCCCAAAAACCACCACCTGGCAAGGCTGGCTGCTCTTTCAAGCAATAGTGGGACAGTGGACTGGCACAAAATGAAGGCGCTGTAGCTGTTCCCGTTGAACTGTGTATTCACGTCCAAATCCACCTTCACATGGACTGGAAGCTGTTTCTATTCATGTAGGCTATGGGGTTGTTGTTAGGGGCCTGGATGGCCACACTAAAGCAGTGACATCCTACAACTTTTGCAAACCTGCCATATGGTAAAAGTTCCATGCTCTCTAATTTCCGTGAGATCACCTTTAATTAGAAGCTGGAATGTGGTCTCCAAAACCATTGAAAAACTTTACTTCACTGAACGAGGTGCTTTGCGAACTGAACAATCAAGACTGCACCCCCGATTCAGCAAGGTACAATCCTGGAATGTGAGTGTGTGCCCACAGGATGAATCATCACTGAATTGACCGAAGCAACTCTTGATCCCAGCACCATTACCTTTTCAGGTGTGTCAAAGCCAGGAATGCAACATTAACTGCTTGGCTCATGTGGGATAATCCTTAATTCTGTAAATTCTAAACAATGGAAAAACTTTATTTTCCTTCCTCACATTTTCACCCCTCCTCTCCTGAAGGAGTATGTTTCTATGCCCTCTTGCCATCTTGTCTAAGTGGCCATTCTTTATGTGAGAGGCTGTACACTAAGTAGTGTCAAATTATTTTACCATAGAGCATCACAGTTGAGCTGATCTTATCCTTAGTTGGCATTCCACATTGATACACTTTCCAGCAGAGATCATAGGATAGCCATCAGGAGTAGGAATTCCAGCTACTTTTTCTCCTCCCTAACTCAGGGGTGCTAAGACCAATTATATCAACCCTATTGCCACATTAGGTGAGATCAGCTAATGTGGCACAGAATGGGGATTGAATTTGTTACCATCTTGGTATGTATAGCTCAGCAATACTCTAGACAGAGCATTTACCAAATGAGCCATTGTGGAAGCTATGGAAAGACCACCTTAAATATGACAGTGTCAAGCTAATCTCCTGTATCATATGATTAGCAAAATGTGAACAGAGTTATACAATGATGTACCTAGTCTACTCAGATTGTATTGGTTTTATCTTGCAATGATTTGTATTACACAATGCTTGTCATGTTCTTGATCTTCCAACAGTATGAATTGATGGAGTTAACAGAGCCTCTGAGAGGTTAGAACAGTCATATATTTTGCATACTTTGCATACCTTAGCATAATCATTGTTGATTAATCAAAATTGCTTTTCAAAACATGTATTAACTGCCTCTGTTGTGCAGGCCCTGTTTCAGCCACACAGAGGTACATGACAAGATTGCCCCTGTCGTTTCAGCTCTTTGAAATAGCTCATGTCAGGACTCATCAGACTCCCTAGAACAACAAATTGGTTGTGGAGAGCACATGATGTCCATGTATACAGATTAGATTTATTTGATCTTTTCAAGGATGTCGAGCCATCGTTTAACTCACTCGCTATTTTTGACAGCTTTTCTTATTATGAGATAAATGAGAAGAAATCTAGTATACTGGTCATTTCTAACTATTTCATGAAAGTGTAGAATATCTTGGGATTTCAATGTTGTATAACCATCTATGGCAGATCATACCCTTCACCCATTGATAGACATCCCTTTTATTTTGGGGAAGGGTTGATCAATCATGAGTTATGAGATCTTCTTTATCTAATCTTTATAGCTCATGGATACCAGCACTATTGTCACACATGGCAAAGAGTGTTGGAAGACTTGCAAGTGTAGCTAATTTTTAAGTCTGCTACTTCTCTGCCTCAACTATCTACACAGTAAATCTGAACTTTGCAATCCTCATGCACATATATTTAAATGCTCATCAGTGAGGAATGTTAGTGCAGGAGAATAGAGCTCTTTCCAACCCAGTGTCTGCATCAAGCACTTTCAGGTAAGAAATGGAACAGCCAGATACAGAGTAAAGCTTCTTCTACTCTGTTCAAAGAATATGCCTCAGCCTCAACCTCAGAAAACCAGCCGCGTGCCATTTTTTCCATTTCTCATACCAACCATCCTTAAACCTGTCTGAGTGGCATCAACAATTAGGGGAAATTTTATGCTATAGGTCCATGCCCATTTGGTACTGAATAGAGACTGCCAAACTCATTTCACATACGATCCTTACAGCCAGCAAACGGAAAGAACTTTCCACCCATTATTTGGGGTTGGATTTGAACCCAGATCCCAGTGATGAAAGGCCATTTCTAATCCACTGTACCTCCCAGTTCCCCAATATATTTTTAAAAGTGAAGCAATTGAGAAGACACAATAGCTTCAGCACCTCTAGAGTAGGAAGAGTTGACCACAGCGCTGCTGGAGCAAGGAGAGGAAATATCATTCAGGGTTGCTGCTTCCGACTGTTATGCAATGACCACTGCAGGATAACGCTCATGTGTGGATGTCGGGTGAGGACAGGCTCAGGCTGGGCTATGCTGCCCCACACGGTCAGTTCACTGACTGGGCTTACGTACAAAGGATGGCCATTTGGCCAAGGGCGGCTGGTGCCCACGGAACCGTCCCCAGCATGAGTCAGTTCCTTCAGAAAAAGGAAAAGGGGAGAAACACACGCACACAGAATGTGCAGCTGTATCGTGAGAAATCCTAGATGTGAAAAACATTGCATAACTGAGGCCAAATGGGTAGCGGATGATCAAACCACTAATAACACCCCAAAAAAATTAATCTAATTTACTCCTTTCACATTCCTGGACAATAAATAATTACAATAGTAAATAGATCCAACAATTCATTTCAAGTAAGACTTGCAGTGTTTCAGAAATTCTGATTATGAAATTCTAACGATTCCATTACACAAGGTATGTAGAATTGGTTTAATAGCTGTCTAATGCAACTCCTATAGGAATATTGCTTTCAGCTAAGCTTATTATAAACACTGTACTGCTGTCACCACAGATTAAATTGATAAATCATTCAGATTTGCATTACTTAGTTTGGGCAATATTATTATTGATGGAATTACGTATAATTCAATTCTATATCCAACTAAAATGAACATGTATGCAGATCAAGATAGATATTTACATTTCTATACCGCATGTTTGTACAGTTCTGCTTATTATGCTGCCTTTTTTAAAAAAAGGCTTTAGTAATTTAGTCCCCAAAATAAGTAAATTTCAATTTATGTGCCACACAAATAATTATGAATTATTCCATTTTATGCATAGAAGTTTGATGCAGCAAGTGACGAGCATGTTAGAGGAAACAGTGCTTCAACATTTTTATTGTCTCATCAGTTTTTTTAATGAAAAATCTCAATGCACCGCTGCTGCAGTTGTTTTCCTTCCCTAAACAAAATCTGTCCTGTGGTCTGTTATTTATTGGTAACCTCTCTCTCGCTACCTTGCATCATGCAGCACTCCTGACTAAGAGGATGAGCAGGTAACATGTACCCAGGTCTCTGCCAAATCATACTGCCTGCTAAACTGTGTACGAGAGCATTATAGGCTGACCCTCAGTGCCTCTCTGGCACCACCTTGCCTCCACTCGGCACCCAACATCTGTTCCCTGGTGAATAAGTCCAGAGTTGGGTGTGCCACTTTTAAAATAATTAATTCTTGGGATACGGGCATCGCTAGCAAAGCCAGCATTTATTGCCTATCCTTAGTTGTCCCTTGAGAAGGTGGTGGGCTGTCTTCTTGAACCACTGCAGTGCGTGTGGTGAAGGTGCTCCCACAGTGCTGTTAGGTAGGGAGTTCCGGGATTTTATTCCAGCGATGATGAAGGAACGGCGATATATGTCTAGGTCTTGGAGGGGAACTTGAAGATGATGGTGGTCCCAAACGCCTGCTGCCCTTGTCCGTCTAGGTGGTAGAGGTCGTGGGTTTGAGAGTTGCTGTTGAAGAAGCACTGAGCCATACAGACCAAGAATACCCCAGGATTGATTCTTGCTTTGAGCCTGCTTAGCTCACCTCAGCTGGGACAATGGTGGAACACTACAAATGATCTCACTCTCCTTGAACTAAGAAGGGGGGAAAAAAATCAGCTGAGGTTCTCATTTCTGACTGGTACCTAGACTGAAAGTACATGTGTGTGAATGTCAAACGAGGACATGTTGATACTTGGCTGTGATGCTCCACCCCTTTCCAGTTAATCAACCTATTGATACATAGTGTCTTTTAAAAAATATTATCCTCTGAATGTGGGCAATGCTGCCAAGACCACTTTTGTTGCCAATCCCTAGTTGCCCTGAGGTGGTGGTGGTGGGCCTTCTACTTCAACCAATGCAGTCCCTGTGGTGAATGTGCTTCCACAATAATGTTAGTTAGGGAATTCCAGGGCTTTGATCCAGTGATGATGAAGGAATGATGAAGGTATGTCCAAGATAGTGTGTGATTTGGAGGGAGTCTAGACCTGGAAGCGATGATGCTCCCATGACATTGCTGCTCATGTCCTCCTCAGTAATAGAGGTCATGGGATTAGGAGATGCTCCTCCAGTCCTACAACCCTCCGAGATCTCTGCACTCTTCCAATTCTGGCCTCTTTGTGCATTCCCGATTTCCTTCACTTCACCATTGGGGGCCGCGCCTTCAGCTGCCTAGGCCCTAAGCTACGGAATTCCTCCCCGAACCTCTCCACCTCTCTATTTGTCTCTCCTCCTTTAAGCTGCTCCTTAAAACATACTTTGACCAAGCTTTTGGTGAACTGTCCTAAAATCTCTATGTGACTCAGTGTCAACACTCCTATGAGGTGCTTTGGGAAGTTTTACTATGTTAAAGATGCTATATAAATGCAAGTTTTTGTTCTTGCTGATTGTGATCAAGGAGTGCGGGGTGTGCATTGGTTATGAAGCTCCAGGTTGTGGTTTTATCCAACTCTGCTGCTGCTGATGGGCCAGAATGCCTCATGAATGTTCAGCTTTGGACTGCTAGATCTGTCCTTAATCTGTCCCACTTGACAATGACAGTAGGCCATGTTACACAATGGATAGTGTTCTTATTGTGGAGATGAGACTTTGTCTTCAGAGGACTGTGCGTTCATCACACTTACCAATGCTATTGTGAATAGACATGTTGATCATAGGTAGGTTGGTGAGGTTGAGGTCAAGTAGGTTATTCCCTCACCATCTATGTAGGCCCAGTTTGTCAGCTGTGTCCTTCAGGACACAGCCAGCTTGGTCAGTGGTGGTACTCGCAAGTCATTCTTGATGGTGCACATTGAAGTACCTCACCCAGAATACGTTCTGTGCCCTAACTTTCCTCAGTGCTTCCGACATGGAGGTGTATCGATTCGTCAGCTGAGAGGGAAAAATAGGTGATAATCAATAGGAGGTTTCCTTGACCTTGTTTGACTTGAAGCCTTGAGATTTCATGGGGTCCATTGTCAATGTTGGTGACTCACAGGGCCACAGCCACCCAATGGTGTACTGCTGTGCCCCCATTGTCAGTGGGTGTAGACTGTCAATGGAGCAAGATATATGTAGGGATGATGATGGAGCTGTCTGGGATGTTAGCTGACAGATGTGATTGTGTCAGGCCGTAGCTTGACTTGTCTGTGGGACAGCTCTTCCAACTTGGGCACAAGTTGAGATTGCCTGATCTGATATTTCTCTTTCTCTGTTTTGTAGCAGTTGTTTTACAATGGACTGGTTTTGTAGGCTACTTCAGAGGGCTTTAAGAGTCAACCACATATTATGGGACTGGAGTCACGTATAGGTCAGTGTGTAGGGGTAGCAGATTCCCTTCCCTAAAAAAAATTAGCAGGTTTTTATGACAATCCCACAACTTTAATGGTTATTTTTCTGGAGTTAGCCTACAAGTTACCAGATTTATTGAACACAATTTCACAACTGGGATTTAAATTCACAACCTCTAAGTTGCTAGTCCATTACCATAACCAGTAGGGAACCATACTGAGTTCACAAATTAGATATAGACTCTAGGGTGAGGTACCAGAGGGCTCTTAATGCCCAGGAAGCCATACCCTGCACATGTCACTGCTTTCAGGAGACGAGGGGAGAATATTGCAGGTAAAGCAAACTCACTGTTTGGAAAAGATATGGATCCAAACAATCAATCTAGTGCATTTACAATATCAACACACAACTAATGGGCTGCCTTGTATTTTTTTGCAAAAATTAATGTCAGTAGTCCCTCACTTGCTATATTAACTAAATTGGTTTCAGCTGAAAGGGAACATAGAAGTAACACAATACGACCTCCCTGGAGAGTAATGTAATTGGTTTCAGTTGAAAATCCACCAGGAGATACATGTGAAATCCGTCCCGAAAATAGAGTTGTAATAAATAATTGACTGAAATGTCGTTTAGCACTGAAGGCATATATGAACATAGCAGCAAAGTCCTTCCATGACATATCTGACAATTTAATATTATCATTTCCAGTTTTGTTTACTGTATCTATTTATATACCTGTCTAAATAAAAGTTTGAGACGAGCCTGTCACACTTCAGACATCACACTTTGCGTAAAACACAAAATGAATACCAAACATTCGTTAGAAAAAGGATAAAAAAAGTGAACGAAAGCTAGTCATTAAACTCTAACCGTTCTGTTTATAGTAAATCAACCTTGTGACCTTAAAGGGACAGAACAGGTTAAACACAGATCAGGTTTTACCATAGCAGATTAATATATTGTATGTTACATGGTATAATATTTCTGTAACATAGCATATCCTCCAACTTAGCTGAGCCATGGGAGATCTGCTAGTGAGACCAGAAATTTAAGGCAATGAGTATAAAAGTGGGGCAGTGGCCATCTTATAAGAGTCATTACAGTAGATGGTACTATAAGAGAAATGCACTCATCTGCTCCTGGATCAGTCCCATTCCACTGCCACTCCCAATGGTGCCCCAGAGATTGGGAAATTTGATTTTAATGTACACTGACAGTCCCGCGGTTTGTGCACAAATACAACCGGGGAGTGGGAAACCAGAAATTAAATTATTTCAAATCAATCTTTAGGATGGAAATCAGAACCTTTTCTTCTAGCAAAGCGACTTGTAAGTAAGCAGAGTGATGCAAAGTTAAATAGCATTTTAAGCATCCTTCTGTATTAGCCATCAGGTACGGTAATGTAGTGATTATGGTACTAGTCCAGTAACACTGAGATTGTGTGTTCTATGTCCCCCATGACCAGTTGCAAAATTCGATTCAATAATTTGTGGGCCAGCACCAGAACAAAAATACCATGAAAGTGGAAGACAAGCAAGATGAATTTGATTAGCTCCTGTTAAACTAGCCTTGATGAAAAAAAACTTCATTAAATCAAACAATTGTATATGTAATTGCTTTTATGTCAATATTTTTCCCTAACCAAGAATTAATTAGATGCTCACACATTAATTTCAGATGATAATTGATTGCTGGTTTACTCAAATTTGCTGGATTATTGTAACTATGCAATTATTTCACTAATGCCATTCAAGAAATGGAAGCTGCTATCCTTATCTGGTCTGGCTTTGAGAGGTAGGACCTAAAGTATTCTTGAAACTTTAACCCTCATCTTATGTGCGGGTCAGTTTGTTTGGAAAGTAGAGGGTCACGTTAACTGTATACAGCATGCAGTCAAGTAACTAAGTTGTGAATATTATTCATTTAAATTTTCTTTTCTATGAAGTGTTTGAATTATTTGTTTGTTAGCCAACCAGCTTACAAAGAGGGAATTCACCCTGATATGTTTTTATTTTCATGGCTGATCTTCTACCTCAACTCCACTTTCCCACCCTATCCCCATAATCCCTTGATTCTCTTAATATCCACAAATTTATCGATCATAGTTTTGAATATACTCAACTACTGAGCATCCACAGCCATCCGGGGTAGAGAATTCCAAAGATTCACATTTTTCTTCATCTCGGTCCTAAATGGGCGACCCCTTATCTTGAGACTATGACCCCTAGTCCCAGACTCTCCAGCCAGAGAAAACAGCCTCTCAGCATCTACCCTGTCCAAGCCCTCTAAGAATGTTATACATTTCAATGAGATCACCTCTCATTCTTCTAAACTCCAGAAAATATAGGCCCATTCTACTCAATCTTTCCTCATAGGACAACCCTTTCTTCCCAAGAATCAATCTAGTGAACCTTTGTTGCATCCCCTCTAAGGCAAGTACATCCTTCCTTACTGTACACAGTACTCCAGGTGTGGTCTCACCAAAACCCTATGTATGGTGACAGGAGCTTCCCTGAAGGAAAATTCCCTGCATGCAATTCCATTACCTAAAAATGCAGGCACAAGAGGTTAGGGAAAAAATGCCTCGTGTCCAGGGATGGATGACTTGCATTGTATTCACCATGCTGTTTTTCTTTCCTTTTGTTTTTCCCCTAATATCCTCCCTCGTCTCCTGAAGGATCTGATTCTTACTGGAATAAAGTTCTGCAGACCCTGGTTCCTCTGGTATCTCAACCAAATGGCCATTCTTCTTGACAATTTCTGGCTCACGGTGTGGTACTGAGCCATATAGAGACCAGGAAAGTCCCAGATTTGATCCTTGGTTTGGTGTCACCCAGCACAATCATAGGGCACTATGGCTTATCTCAGCATCCCAGAGTAGGGAGGGGAAAATAAATCAGGGTTCCCACTCCTAATCATTATCCAGTGACCACCCACCCCCCTATTCCTAAGCTATTGTGTGTAGATATCAGATTAGATTCAACTGTGAAGACTCCTCTAGTCAAATACATTGGCAATACTCATATTAAGAAAGGTGCCTTGATGACGTACTGAAAATCTATGGGCGTTGTGGAACCATACCCCAGTATGACCATCATCTAAATTGGACATCAAACACCTTTTATCCATATGCTGTGGGACTTTTCTGATGAGATACTCTGTACATTGGAAAATATAGGAAAGTACCCAACCAGCAGTCTATATGGCTACTCCCAAAAATTAAGATCTCTCAAATCGATCCAATTCTTCCTCAATTTTTTCCACACTATCTACCTCCCTTCCAGCCCATTCCACACATTTGCCAACTGCTGTGTGAAGTAGTTAAATCTAAACCTTCCCTCTTAGCTCAAGTCCGTGCTCCCATTTTTAGAGCTTGTGGTGATCTCAGATGTTATATCAAGGTTCAATATTATCTATTCGCTTAAGAGTCATGAATACTATTCCCATTGAGCCTTCTCTTCTTCAGAGTAAAAAATCCCAGACTCTATAAGCTCCTCGTAGCTCAGTTGCCTTAAGATATCAGTTTGGTTGCCCTTGCTGCACTGCCTTGCCATAGGACTTTGGCTTAACATAGTGCTCCAGGTGTTGTCATACCAGGATATTGTACAGGCTCTTTATCACCTATGGGAGAAAGTTTAAAAAATCATTATGGGTACTGGGTGGTATAATGGATTAGACACTGGGCTTTCACTTCTGGAACCTGGGTTCAAATACTACCCAGATTGATGGGACAAAAGTTTCCTCTATCTGCTGGCTGTAAGGGTCTTAAATGAGATGAGTATGAGCAGTCTCAAACCAGTTCCCAGTTAGCAGAGATGTACAGCACTAAACTGTTCTTAATGTAGCACTGATTGGCAATCTCGCTGAGCAAGGCTATCCCAGCAGCCTTATTACAGGATACTTATGGCAATAATGGAGTGCTCCATTCAATGGAGAGGGGGGGGGGGTGCAAAACCGAGGGGACAAATCCATGAGGCAGAAGTGCGCTGTCTCTCAGCTGACAATTGCCCAGCATTGCTCAGGTCCAGAACAATAGTGCTCGCCTTTTAGGAGAAGTTTGGTGTTGCATTGCATTATTTGGCACCTAAGAGGGTATGAAGAATAGCAGCATTGTTTGTCTTTTAAAGTATTAAATTGCAGAGTATTTAATTGCAAGAAAAAACACATTCATTTGAACATGATCACAGTACCCAGCAATCAAAATAATTGACTGATCCAATAACTGGTGATCTGATTAGACCATTGATCACCAGTTATTGTACTGTAGAGTCGTGTTGACAAAGATCTGACCTTCCCTCCCACTTCACTGGGCAATGGCGTGTTGTACAGCTACACCCAAAAAGCTGTTAATAAAAGGACGTTAATTAAAATTTGCTGGGGATTAATATGCAGATAATTGCTTTCACCTGAAAATTTTAAATCCCAGATACACTGAATTATTTTATGATGTGAATATATGCACTCCAATTGTCTTGCAGAAATTGAGCAAAACACAAAACAATCAATCCTAGTCTGATCAGACAGTAGTATGTCTCCTATCCATTTTGTGATATGGCAAATAGAAAAATTATCAGCAATTTCCCATTGTTGGTAATAATATTTCAGAAATCAGAAATTTCTAAAACTTAATAAAGTACCATCTTCACTTTACCAGCAGTCTGTCTTCAGGCAGATAACGCATGATGAAAGAAAAAGTGGTGCAGATGCAGAACTGTTATTAGCTCTAACTTTCTCACCACACATCCCATCTGTCACTACATGTCAGAAGATAATGTGTGTCCATTTCATGTGTAGGGTTTAAATTTAGGCTTTATGTACAATATATGTACCATCAAAAATGGAGATGCTTACATTGTAGCGTCATTAGATTAAGTTAGGTGGTAATTTTTTATATCGTCCTTCTTAGATCTAAATTATTTGAAAGGTTTCACATGGGGCTGATTTTCATGTACTGGTGTAAGTTGGTTCTAAAACTAAATGGTTAATAACTGGTGCGAAACTCACCAGAATGGTAAAGTACGAAAAGCACTCAATTTTCTAGGGTTAGCTCATTTGCGTGATTATTCACAGCTCCAGGTGCAGATTTGGTTAGGTGTAAAGAGCACGCCAGTAATGGAAGTTGCAGGTAAAATTTAAAAGGAAGTGAACAATTAAAGGGAGGTAGCAGAATAGGGGAACAAAAATTCTTACAGCCTTCGGAAAGGTTCAAAAGGCGTCTCAATCCATGGCGACCTTTGCCAGGGAAGAAAGGAGTGACAGGCAAAAATGAAGCAACTGGAAACAACATGTCTGCAGGCATGTGATGGAGAAGTATTCATTCTCGAGAGATGGGCGTCGCTGGCAAGGCCAGCATTTATCGGCCACACCTAGTTGCCCTGTACAATTGAATGGCTTGCTCAGCCACTTCAAAGGGTACTTAAGAGTCAACCATGTTGATGTGGGACTGGAATCACATATAAGCCAGACCAGGTAAGGACAGCAGGTTTCCTTCCCTATTGGATATTAGTGAGCCAGTTGAGTTTTTACAATAATCCAACAACTTCATGGTCACTTTTACTGATATCAGCTTTTTATTTCCAGATTTTAAACTGAATTCAAATTCTCAAACTGCCATGGTGGGAATTGAACTCGTGTTCTCAAGATACAGGCCTGTAGATTACTAGTCCAGTAACATAAATACGACACTACTGTAGCCGGTTTGCAAGAAGGTGGAAGCAGGTTGATGCTGCAGCTGAACTAGTCATGTTAGCCTTATGGTGCATGTTAGCAGCCGGCATCCTTGCAACAGATGGCACAGCTCTGCATCTGGTTCTCTGCTGACACATAGCCTGTGAAGACAGTTCCTCTTGGTTGTGTGTACTGCTATGCTTGATCGTTGCGTCAGTGATTGTGCAGTTGAGGTGGTGCTACCAAAGCTTTGGGAGTTGTTTATCTAGATGGGGTGGAGCACACTCTGAATGCTTGGTGCTTGACTTGTGTGTGTGGAGTGTTGTTGAAGTGCTGTCCATCCACCAGCAGTGAAGTAGGAACAGGGATTAGATATCAAAGGATTTCACATGCATTTCTCGGACTGGGCTATGTCCTGTAGTGCTTCAATCCACAGTGGGGTGTGTGTGGGGGCGGTGGGAAACGGGTCGGGGTGGAATGGTAAAGGATATTCCTGAGGTAGCAATGGAATGCTTTGACAGCCTAAGGTTAGGAGGAAACCCAAGAATTTGATCATGTTCGATGTCATGGGAGTGAATAGGGGACGATCCATAGAAAAAGAAAAGTTGCTCACAAACATATGCCATTTTGTGTAGACCAGGGATAGCAATTCCAGTCCCAGACTAGTTAGAAACACACAGAAACATTATAAACTCCTAATACGTCAAGAATAGGCTTCCGCAGTAGATGGCACTTAATGTTATAACTCAGTTACATAACAACAGGAGTAGGCCATTCAGCCCCTCAAGTCACGCATTGACAATCCTAATTTTTCTCTCCCTGTCTGGTCCAGCACGTGGCACTGGGAGTGGCCCAGAGATTACTACCCCAAGGGCTTAGCTGCTAAAAATCCCTTTGCAGAACCTCAAACCTACTCTTATCTACGTCATTGCTTCCCACGAGAACCACAACCTCTGGCTACTCGCCCTCCCATTCCAGAACCCTTTGTATTCGTTCTGTGATGTCCTGAACCCTGGCACCTGAAAAGCAACACATCATTCAGGAATCTGGGTCACGTCTACAAAAGAAACCGTCTACCCCTCGGACTCTAGAATCCCCTACAATCATACGTATATACAATAACATTACAATTGCATTTTGAGAAAAACTGATCAATCACTAAGTGGAACTGAGCAGAAATGTTCCCAAAATCAGCTTCACTCAGTAAAAGCATACCAGTTCAATGCAGAACATTATACTAATATCTGTCTCTTTGTCTTTAGTGCATTGAGCACTGCTGATGCCAATGACAATCAAAATAGCAATAATAGGAATCACATTTGTTTTAACCATATTGTTCTTCAAGGGTGTTAATTCCAGCTCACCAGGGGAAAATAGACAAGAGAAAGAGTTATAATTAAATCCTCAAAGAAGTAAGTATGATTTTAAAAAGAAATGCCTTTAACTCTTTTTTTCTTCCGTTTCTGTCCTCCTCCCCTAAAGGTGATGTCTCTTGGCTAGAGCATATTTCTAAAGGTGCTACCAGCCCTTTGATGCCAAAGTGCCATTCTTTGTATGTGACCTTAGAAAGTGAGCACTAACAGGCTATTCGACAGTGGGAGCATCACAGTCAAACCCAATCTTGTCCTCAATTAATATACTGTATACAGGTGTACTGTCCAGCACAATCATTGGGTCACAATCAAGGGAGGGAACCCTGGCTGATTTTTCCCCTCTCTATCCACGAACACTCAAGCCAATTATAATGACCCCCATCTCTGCCAGGTCAGGGATCAAACTCATCTATATGGCTTAGTTACCCACCAATGGGGCATCAGGGGAATGACAGCTACCTCGATGCTTGAAATTATGTTTTTATTTTACTGTTACTATTTTATTCTCCTGGCCGGCCTCCTATCGTCCACCCTCCATAAACTTGAGCTCATCCAAAACTCTGTTGCCAGTATCCTAAGTCACACCAAATCCCGTTCTCCCATCACCCCTGCGCTCGCTGACCTACATTGGCTCCCGACGTGACAACACCTCGATTTTAAAATTCTCATCCTTGTTTTTCAAATCCCTCCTTGGCGTCGCCCTTCCCTATTTCTGTAACCTCCTCCAGCCCTACAACCCTCAGGTTTCTGCACTCCTCCAATTCTGGTCTCTTGCACATCCCCGATTTTAATCGCTCCACCATTGGCTGCCGTGCCGTCAGCTGCCTAGGCCCTAAGCTCTGGAATTCCCTCCCTAAACCTCTCCGCCTTTCTCTCCTCCTTTAAGATGCCCCTTAAAACCTACCTCTTTGACCAAGCTTTTTGTCACCTGTCCTAATATCTCCTTATGTGGCTCGATGTCAAATTCTGTTTGATAACGGTCCTGCGAAGCGTCGTGGGTCATTTTACAATGTTAAAGACGCTATATAAATGCAAGTTATTGTTGTTGTTGATTCTCATATTGATAAATAGATGGCAAATTGATATAAGAAACAGGCCATACATGACGCAATCTTCATATCCAAATGAATACTCCATGAGTGATGGGTGTTACGTACTAATTGCTGTCTGATACTCTTTGGGGGGGTTTTCTGCTATGAAGATATGTTGTAATGGTTCTTTGGGGCCAGAATTGTCTCTACTTTAGCCAGATGACCATTGCTGGACACAAAGTCAAAACTCCAACTTGCATCCCTTCCCAAAAACCTAATCTTCAGGTTAGACACTGAAGCTATTAATATGCATCAGCTCTGCAATTGAGTGTGGTGTTGTACTAACATGGAATGGAAAGACAAGGGTTCACATCTAAGAATGATCATATAGTATGTTTCTCATCTTGGTTATGCTGTCATGAGGAGATTCGGAGTACAGGTTAATGCTTCGCCACAGTGAAGGAAAGAAAATCAGAATGCAAGAGTGGTGAAAGTGTGGAATGTACTGCCCAATGAGGCAGTGAATGTGGATGCGTCAAGCGCAGCTGGACAGAGGTTCAGTAAAGGAAACAATTGAAGGGCGTTATAGATAAGGGTAATTTCACCGATCCTCCACTATCAATGGGGTCTGCATACAAAGGGAATCTGAGTCAGAGATCGGGCTACAGCACTGTACTCACGATCCTCTGCTTTGTGTTCCCTTCAATCATGGCTCCCAGCTGGGTGAATTTATGTTATTGAGTGGCACATGATATTTTCCACGGGATCTACCTAGTGGACCTTAATGATCTTTTCTACTCCTATATTCCATGTCTCTCTGGGCATGAATACTTCCGGGTGTCAGACATTTTGCGAAAAGTACATAGGCCAAGCAACCAAGGTGATTGTGCATTGGAATATGCCAAGCTCCCAATCTTATTGAAGCAAATATTAATACATGAAGGTCATTCCTACTATGTACATTTAAAAAAGAATGTTTTTCTGTTTACTGTCCTCAACTCACTGCTGCATTGAGTTTCTACCCCAATTAGAATGGAAATCTGTAACCAGGTTTCAGCTAGTTTTCTATGGAAGGGGCTGAAGAACATTTGATTCCTCGCAGATAACTCTTAGGAAAAGGATCCGTAATGGCTCAATGGGTTTACATGGTGAGTAGCTGAGATGTACAAGAAAAGAACTTGCATTTATATAGCATCTTTCACATCTTCAAGGCACCTCAAAGCACTTCACAGCCAATGAATTATTTTTGAAGTGTAGTCACTGTTGTTATGTAGACAAATGCAGCAGCCAATTAGCACACAGCACGGTCCCACAAACAGCAAAGAGGTAAACAACCAAATAATCTGATTTTAGGTGTCGGTTGAGGGATAAATATTGACCAGAACACTCGGAGACCTCCCCTGCTCTTCTTTGAATAGTGCCATGGGATCTTTTATGTCCACCTGAGCAAGCAGATGGAACCTCATTTTAAGGTCTCATGCAAAAGACAGCACCACGGACAGTGCAGCACTCCCTCAGTACTGCACTGAAGTGTCAGCTTAAATTATGTACTTGGGTCTCAAGGGTAGGGCTTGAATCAAACATCTTCTGACTCAGAGGCAAGAGTGCTATCACAGAGCCAAGACCAACACTAAAAAGGTACAAGGGATGATCGTCAGTCTGTTCTGAATCAATGAAAATTGGTGTCAGTGGTCATGAGTTAGACAGGGGAAAATCAGCCAGGGTTCTGCTCCTAATCACTATTCAATGACTCCTGCCAGAAGTGTGCACCTCTGGATGTCTGGTGAAGACAGGGTTTGACTCAGCTGTGATGTGGTTGCAGCTGTACAGCCCACTGACACTGATTGTCAAGAGTCACACATGAATAATGGCCACTCGGATAAGCTACTGGTATGCAATCAGCACCTATTGAACTGTATCTTCACAGAGAATTAATATATTCAGGAGATGAAAGGGGCCGAAAAACCTGCTGGGGGAACTAACAATACACATCACACAGACTTTGTCACCTATTGGCTGCGGCCAATCATCTACAAACAAAAAAAGAGGGTTTAATCAAATCTTTGTCTTCCATTCAATTGCATATGCACTGTACACAACAAATGTGCATGGGCTGGACAATTATAGAGGGGGAAATCATAATCATATACATCCACAATGCGTAACTGCAAATGAAGCAGAAATTCCATTGAGTGTGTACACATTGTGAATATGCCCCATATCACATGAAGAGACATATTGCAGCTTGTGCCTCTCATAGTTCTGTTTGGAAGCAGCTACTATTGTATCGTCACTGGTTTCAAGATACTGACCAATAGTCTTGTCGGATTATTACAAATCTTTCCAGGTTGAAGATACTACAGGAACATGATTCGATCCACTGACATCCTTCTGCACAGAACACAAAGCAGATACGCCCAACGTCCATGACAGTAATATGTGGTAGTAACAGAAACTTAACATTTTACATCAAAAACAACACAACAGCACAGGGAGACTATAGTATTTATTAATAAGAACAGAAAAATATTCAAAATATACATTCCAGTCAGCATCTGAAAGAGAAAGATAGGTTAATGTTTCGATGAGACCCTTCTCCAATATTTGTTACTCTGAGCAGAAAATCATGTGTCTGAGATCCCACGGCTTAGTACCATTGGCCTCTTTATACTCCCTCTTTGTAGTATTGTTTTGTTCCATAAAAAGACCTATTAAAAGGAAAGCAAAACAATTTCTGATCACTCTCACCCAACTCTCAAATGATTCCATTTCTAGTTGTTTTTCTGCCAATGTAGCACTAGCACAGTAGGATCCAGCAAATTTCAAAGAAGCAAGTTTTTAAAAAAAATTCCCAGACAATACACAAACCACAGACCCACATAATACACTTATGTCAGTATGCTAAAGGGTGTATGAATCACTTCTTTCCTTCCCAAAAAAATAGCAAAAGGTAATATTATTTTCAGCAGGTCCTCTCGTCTCCATTCAAGCTCCTTCAGGATGGTCTGTAGCACAGACATCCAATGATTGTAGGTAATAGCTTTCCACAACTGAACAATACAAGAGCTGTCTTTGACAAGGTTTGCAACCACCCTTGAATAGGGTAGGGTGAGAAGCAGCAGTCCTTAATTTGGACTATTCTGCACAATATGTTTTATTACAATTAATGATATTGTTGTAGGGGCTGAAGCCACAATGAAGCCTGGCAACGTCTGGTGACCTGCAAGGTGGAGGAAAAGAGTGGAATTTGCTGTTTGTGCGATACATAATTAGTAGATAAATTAGATCCAATCTAGCTTGCCTGTGGAAATAGTGCTGTGCAGATCCATAAGCAATCATTCAATTCACGCGTACATCTCCACCATTATTTATCACAGTGTTTAACTTATTAGCAGTTGGAAAATCGCCACTTTACTGAAACAAATGTAACTTAGCCATAAAATAATCCACATTGTGTTTCTATTACAGCAATATTGTTTTTAATATACTATATATCTGATGGATTATTCTTATGAAATTACCACTAGTCGACCTTCCGTATGCCATAAAAACATTTTTGCACACTAAAGATAAAAAAAATCACAGGCTTAGCTTAACTATGCTTATAAATTATATATATATATAAAAAATCGTAACAGACATGTACTTCATTCGTTTGTGACTCCAATATTCGTATTACCATTCACAGAACAGAGCTCTAATCATTATTATGGTGCAAAAACCTTTTACAGTAATCAAAATATATCCTTTGAGTTATAGATTAAAAATAAATAAAGCCATGAAAGATGTGGGGACGGATACGCCTTTTCTTGGTGCTAAGTAGCTGACAGCAATAGGACAGAAAATGCTTGTAAGATGCAGCGAGTTCAGTGAATGCTGAGAGGAGAGGGTTTACAGCGGCTGTACTACTAGCACCTCCCAGCAGAAGGCAGACTTTTTGCAGTTTTAAATAAAATCTAGCCTGTTAGCAGCGCTTATTTTATTGACGTCAAGCTCCCCCACCGTGTCTTTCTCTTTCCGTGTGTATTAAAATCACAGTTGCAGTTTCTCCTCCGATCAGGAGTCAATGGCTTCTCGTGTAACTTTGTTCCAGGCTGCAGACGATCGCTGACACAGGGGGGCGAAAGCATGAACAGATTCTGCGTGATTTCCCTGATAGTCGTTCACTTTAGCAGAATAGGAACCGAGCCGTATATAGGTAAGAGCTCAAAAAAAAACAAAAGAGAGAAAATCCGATGTGAAAACTTGTTTACGTTGCGGGGAAGTTTGACTTTGCATTTTTTTTCCCCTCCCCAAAAAAAAAATCGAGTTACATTTTATTTTCGGATGTGATGTATGGGGTTTTTCGGCACCTTGCTTTGGGGAACCGCACACGAACTGAAAGTGTGTGTGGTTTTATTGCGCTGTGATTGTCCCCGGGACCGGGTTTAAAAAGAAAAGTATCGCCAATTTCAGCTGTTTCTTTGAGCGATGCTGCTGAAATTGACATGCCCCATTCACGTGTTCCGGATCTCAGAGTTTAAAAAAAAACACACACACTGGGGGGAGAGAGGAGGAAAAATAACCTGTTCACTACGTAGAAAAGGGCAAATTTAACTGCAAACTCCCAACAGTTCAAAGGGTGGCAGTTTAAAGTTTGAACTATCCTTCTGCACTATCCGCGCGGTGAGTTTATACAAGTATAAATTCTCCCCAACTCGACCGATTATATATTTTTTGCAGACACAACGAATATAAAGTTTCAAATTAAGTTTTAACGGCGGCTAATTGACACTTAGCATTTATTGTCCCCCTCCCCTTTTATGATTGAAGGCCACATTTAATTTCACAAAACAATTTCACTTTAATCTTTTTAATTGAAATATTTCCGTGCAGGTGTAGATGAATTGGGATTGATACAGGTCGCTAAGTTTGGGAGGGTTAATTTTGTGTAGCAGAAGGTGGTGATGAAATCTACTAATACAATCGTGTTTTAGGTGTGGTTGGTGCTCGATTTACAGTTGGCTGGCAGGCAGTCAGTCAGGGTTCTGATCAGTTTAAGGTTAGAATTACAATTTCGCTCCAGGTTACAATTACAGTCGGGGTTAGAATTACTCTTGCTCCCAGCTCCGCTCGCAGTGCCAAGAGGCGAAGCCTTTTTTTATTGAGTAACTGCAGGTGCATTGACACAAATATACATATATATATATTAAAGGAGCTGCCTGCTCTTACACCTGTAATCGAATAACAAGACGACTCGGACCATGCAGTGTTGTTTATGGAAAGCAACTGGGCAGGATTGAATCGTGTGCGTCAAGCGACGAGGATAGAAATCCTGGAGTTTTGTTGGGTTTGCTTTGCGAATCAGGGGGGATTTTTTTTTTTGGCGGAAATTTTCCTGGGCAGATTTAAATTAAGTTGGGATAGGGATTGAGGAGAAGAAAGTTGCATATGCGAGACATCCCGAAATAAGAAGTGGAAATCCATTACAAGTTTTCCAGCATCTGAAAAGTGAAAGTGGGTGACAATCCCTAGTCAGAACTCGTACGAGAAAGCAAGGCACCTAACTTAGGTTAATGATTGAGGATTGATTTTAGCATTGTGACAGCAAGAAAACCTGGGCATGTTCCCGACATGCTCGAGGACTTGCAGGTAACATAGGTCCAAGAATAAAGGATTGGAGGCTAATATGTCTGTGTGGCAGTGAGGGTATCCCCCTGACCTCACGATACTTTCTAATGATTTTTTTTTTTTGTTGCATCTGCAAAACAAGAACCAGACACGCAGATCACATTTGCAAAATGAATTATGTGCGATGGATTGCTGTATCCATTTACAGAGCGCGCTCATGTCTGTCCCCGGCGAGTCTATTTCTGGAGTAGTCAGACACACAGCAATACGTCAACCAGATCTAAAAATGTTTGTGGGAAACTAACTGTACGAGATAATGCAACATTGCACTAGTGTTTAACAGACAAGAGGGGCTCTTGGTGTGAGTGGGTTAAGATAGTTCCTGAAAGACATCGTAAGTTGTGAGAGCCGTCGGTACTAGTTGGTTACGCTAGTCTTTTAGACGGGTCTCGCCATCACTGGTAAAATATATATTTTTTGTTGTGTTGTGCACAACAGTGAGTCTCTGCTTAAGACTGATTCCGGAATGTCATACACGGGCACTGAGTGCCGCGGGATTCATACACTGCCAGTATTATTATTGGTTGTTACATGTGACATTGATCTTTCCTGTGGTCAGTAAGAGCTGGGATTCATGGATTAGATATTGTACAGTCAAGGCCAATTTTGCTCAGGCTGCACTAGTTGGAAGATTTTTATTTTACATTTGAAATTTAAAAAAAATCAATTGAAGAAAAATGTCAAATTAGAGAGACTGCTTGCTTATAATTTGGCCCAAACAAATTTTATAAATAAAGGGAACTAATTTTAGAAATAAAGGGTGGGCTAAGCATGTCAGGAAATTGTTCAGTGTGCAGGAGTTGTATCAGAATTTAGGAAATTCGAGGAATAGATGGGGGAAGTTTTGCTTTTTTAAAAGAACCGACTAAGTCCATCTCCTTAAGACTGAAGGTCAGCATCGACCTTGTGACAGACACAATTAGTCAGACTATTAACAAAACCTACACCTTTTCCCATGTTATTATTCATCATATTTTCTCCAAATGCCATTTCCTGTCTCTAATAGTAAAGGCAGTATGTCACTGAAGCGTATGGGCTCTGAGTTGACTGGTTCGATTCCCTTTTTATGCAGAGTTAACTGACCTCAGCGCTGGTACGTTTGGCTTGGGGGGCTCCTTGACTAGGGAGGGGGTCGGGGGAAATCAGAATCTCACCCCTGGTTGCTCTTCGGTGACCCCTACTGGAAGTACTCTGCATGGACATTGGATGAGGAATGGCTGTGATGCTTTCTTCCCCCCCCCCCCCGGTTGAATAGCCTGCTGACACACTCTGTCCATGCTTGCACATGAAGACTTGTCAGTTGGGCAAGGTACTAGGGGCACGCAGCATCCATGGAGTCAAAAGCATTTAGGAAAATAGTTCTAATTGCTCTTTAAAGGAGCCTTCAGCCATCAAAGGGTTAAGAAGAGGCACATTGGAAGAAATCTTTTTTGCTTTGTACACATCAAGCAGCGTCTGTTTCAACAGGTTCCTCAGTATTATTGAGTGTATATCGCACATCACTTCTATTTCAGTATGTAACTGTTTTAGCTGCAAACAGTCTGTTTGGCTAAAAAAATTAAACATGCTGTGAGCTGAAGCTTAACTTTGTTTTGCCAATTTTCTGCATCTCTCTTCTCCCTGAAGGCACTGACTTCAGCTGGGATACAGTTCCACGGGCGCTGACAACCCTTTGCTACCTTACACAAATGGCTCTTGTTCTTGTGTGAGCCTGGGTGGGCAGTGAGTGGAGGCAGGTGGCCTGACCCTGGAGGCATCATTGCTGAACCCACTTCTGTCCTTACACAAAGATTACACACGTGCACTTTCCAGCAGTTGTTGCTGGGATAGTAATGAGATGCAAGAACTCTGACTGATTTTCCCCCATTCCCTCCTTTCCCCCATTCCCTCCTTTCCCCCATTCCCTCCTTTCCCCCATTCCCTGGGGAACCAAGGCAAATAATTATATCAGCTGCATATACTGATATCACAAGTCCCAGCCAGAATTGAGATAATTGGGTAATTCCTCTGTCAATCATGTCTGGAGCCCGCACTGCTGTGAGTGACTGGGATTGATTTTATGCATGTAATTTGTATTATGTAACTATCCTCTACTCACTGTATTTTTGCTGGAGAAATAATCCTCTTGTACTCGGGGAAACTCTGTTTGCTGTGGTTTGGGCGATGAGATCAGTAAATTGAAACCACAAGTCCTGCCCCCGCCTCTAACTCATTGACTGACAAGGTATCAATATTCACTCCAAATTAATATCTGCCAAATTTTTGCCCCAAATCAGATCAGCTAAGACAGCACAGGTTGTGAATTGACCTGGGCCGTATGGGTCAGTGCCTTTACCCACTAGGGGAGTAACTTGATTTTTTTTTGATGGCCTCATTCTACTGCCCAGAGTTGACGGGGAGTTTCAAGTTTCAGTGTCCCTCTTCCAATGGTCAGGACTGCTTCATGCATTTGAAAGCCACTATCCAGTAACCTATCACCATTTTAGTAAGGCTGACCTAGAAGTGTGATTCAGTTGGCAGCTCACTGCAAAGCAGCACATTTTTAAACTGGAAATCATTCAGACGGGATCATTAGAAAAAGGAGATCGTGCACTTTTAAAATTTTGTTTTGCACCATTTAAATGGATGCTGCATAATGCTACTGAGTGAGGGGGTACCTCCAAAGCAACAACTCTCCTATTGACCAGAATTCCTGTAATTCGCGGGACCATTTTCCTTACAAAAATACATGGCAGGAAAGACTGTTATTTACAAGAATGAAAGAGACAGATTGTGTGGATGTTATCGGTAGCCCATTAGTCAATTCATAAGTGATTTTTAAAACTGGGATGTTGCAGAAGGCATGAAATGCAACTGTCAGGATTATGGGGATGTAGCCAACCATCGTTGAACCAGCAATTTTAAAATGTGCGGGCTAATTGAACAAGTGGCACTTGCAGGTTAATGAGGCATGTCTATCTCAACCAAGCGTAACTGTTGTATTTCTTTGCTGTTCAACGATTTGATCGTTCGCATATTTTGTGTATTTTCACTTTTGTTGGTGTCCAAGTAAAAATATGAGATGGGGGAAACCTATAGCCCACAGGCTAAATCTGATGGTGACCTGGCAGTAATACCTTCCAGACCCTCTCCCTTACCAGATTCCTGGTTGTGAGAGCAGTCCTGTACGAAATGGCTGCTTCGATGGTGTTGGCAGGTTATTGGTTTCTCGTGTGCACGCAAACACTACTGCGCTTATCCTGGAGGACGTCTCTGGATACCAATGGTGCTCGGCATCTTTAGTCCACACCGGAAGGAATCATTGTTTGCCTTGTCAACTGGCACTAGCTATGTTTAGCGCAGGAGCATTCTCCCCAAACTACTTGAGGGGAGAAATGAGACCATGGAAGATATAGTAAGTACTGATTTTTTACCCCCTGTCATCCCCCTCCAACCTCCCTGTAACAATATTCTCATTTTAATAGTTTATATGCAGGATTCATTTAACTCCTTTTAACCCATGAAAACAATCTAACGGTACTCTCTAGGCTGCTATCAATTTTTCAACAGTCATTTTGTAATTTTCATGTAAGCACTCTCATTACGCATTACTATATTACTCTACATAGATTGATAAAGACAAATGGCACACGTGGGAGTTTTGTAGACCAAACACTGATTACGTTAAAGAGCTTTAAGTACTGATCAGAACAGTGCAAGGGGAAAGCTAAGAGTTGCCCTGCAGAGAGAAGTTCAATGAGGAAAGTAACAAAATCTGAAAGTCAAAGTAATAAAGTAACTTGAAAATCTTTTGATATGATTCTATTGAATGAAATCATATCCCTGAATGTGATACATAATGTAACACGATCCAACATAAATCCACTATAATGTCCCAATGAAATGCAATAATTATGTTTTATTTTTGCAGTGCCCTTCCATTCAGTTGCCCTTTGACCATAAGAACAATTATTTATAACAGCTTTGACTATGATTTAAAATAAATGTGATTGTCTTCTGAGTGCCTGCTTGTTAATTCTGATTTGAGGATAACCCTAACTGTTCATTTGTCGAAAAATTTTTTTACTCCAGGTCTGGCCATTTGAGAACCTTTTTATTATGTTTTGCCATCTGATGTCACCTTACCTTTCTCATGTTTGATCAAACCCTACCAACCACCCTCTGTAAACTTCAGCTTATCCAAAACTCTGATGCCCATATCCTAACTCGCACCAAGTCCCATTCACCCATCACCTCTGTGTTCGCTGACCTACGTTGGCTCCTGGTCCGGGAATGTATCTATTTTAAAATTCTCATCCTTGTATTCAAATCCCTCCATGGCTTCACCCCTCTCTATCTCTGTAACCTCCTACAAACCTCTGAGATCTCTGTGCTCCTCCAATTCTGGTCTCTTGTGCGTCCCTGATTTCCTTCGCTCCACCATTGGTGGCCTAGGTCAGCTGCCTAGGTTGTAAGCTCTGGAATTCCCTCCCTAAACCTCTCCGCTCCTCTCTCCTTTTTAAGTTGCTCCTTAAAACCTACCTGTTTGTCCAAACTTTTGTTCACCTGTCCTAAAATCTCTTTGTTTGTTTGGTTTCAAATCTTATCAGATTACACTCGTATATGAAGAGCCTTGGGACATTTTACTACATTAAATGGGAAATCCAGAGCTTGGGGTCTAGGCAGATGGTGATGTGGAAATGCCGGTGATGGACTGGGGTGGACAAATGTAAGGAGTCTTACAACACCAGGTTATAGTCCAACAGTTTTATAAAGCTGTTGGACTATAACCTGGTGTTGTAAGACTCCTTACATTAGGCAGCTGAAGGCAAGGCTGCCAATGGTGGAGTGATTAAAATCGGGGATGCACAAGAGACCAGAATTGGAGGAGTGCAGAGCTCTCGGAGGGTTGTAGGGCTGGAAGAGGTTACAGAAATAGCGAGGGGCAAGGCAATGGAGGGATCTGAAAACAAGGATGAGAATTTTAAAATTGACGCATTGCTGGACCAGGAGCCAATGTAGGTCAGTGAGCATAGGGGTGATGGGTGAACGGGACTTGGTGCGAGTTAGGGTACAAGCAGCAGAGTTTTGGATGAGCTCAAGTTTACAGAGGCTGCATATGTGCAGCCTTCCCATTTTTGAATCTGTTCCCAACATTAATGAGTATAATTCACCTGCAAGGGAATTGACTCAACTACAAAAAAAAAGCTTTAATTGGAAGGTATAATAATCAAAAGCTGCATTGTTTGGTTTCATTCTGGTGTCAGAAAGAGGTTATGTGTATGATACTGTATAATAGCATCGTGTCTCATCAAGCACCATAAACTAGAAAGTACCAGAAGGCTGGGAGTGTGTTAGAAAGCTGAGTCACATACATGCTTATCTGAAATAAAAACATAACCTGTTGGAACTAGACATCTGGTCTGTCAGCATCTGAAAAGCAAAAAAAAAAGACAGGTTATGCATTTTGGGTGTAAACTCTTCCATTTTCCAAATGTGACACAGAATCTGTAGCTGAAACAATAACCTGTCTTTCCTCTTCCCAGATGCGACACACTTTCCCGTCTATTTTTATTTCAGTATCCCAACACTTTCTGCTTAATTCTTAATTGTACTCCCGTGGTTTGTAATTGTCATCGAAACCCTAAGAATAGGCCCCCAGCCTCTTTTATTAGAATATAAAGCTCTATTGTTTTTCCATTCTTACCCAGGCTGCGTCCTATAGCTGACCTCTCGGGCCTTTGCCAATGCCCGTCTGATTAGTAGATTCGCAACAGCAGCCTGAGGACAATTTTTGCTTCCAAGTATTTCACCACCCCCCGCCCCCCCCCTCCCTCCTTCTTATGGCATTGAGAAGTTTCTATTTTCTGCCATGAATGAACTGTTCCCATTTACTACTACCTGTTTCTATCCTGGTCGATGGGTTTTACCACACAGTCTTGTAAGAAGCAATGAGAAGTGTTTTTCTGCAAGATTGTGACGATGGGCCAATGTGTTTTACTGAGGAAAAATGGAATGCATTTTTTCATACATCCCAGAAAATAATATTTTGTCTCCTTTTTGTTGTGTGGGGGGGGGGGTAGTGGGGGCAGGTGCAGTTTATGTGGGGTGGTGTGTATCTGTCTGTCCCAATAATGCACAGGTTGGTCTTGAAACTGGGAACGCTCCAGGCATGGGCAGTCTTTCAGGACTTGATCCCCAATAGACTTCTTGACCCTCCACCTTCCTTTCTTTCATACCCTCCTCTTTTCCCCCCCCCCAAATATGTGGACACACATCCGAAGAGAACCTGAGATCAGTGGATGATCAAGGAGGTCCACTGCTCACCCAAAGACCACCAGAGACTACTTGGTCTACCCCAGTGTCCAGTGATCCCTGATACCACCCCCTGGCACTCCCTTTTCCTCACTGTTGTTCAACCTATACTCTGTCAAAGAACAATCTCTACTCTCCAAGCATAGATTTACAGAACTATGCAAAATCCTCCACGTATGTACCAGATTTTCTGTGCAAGCTAAAATGTGTCATCCGTGACCCAAGAAATAGCATAAACATTCCTTAATTTAGCAACATTTTAAAATTGCACTCACTTGGATATAATCTCTAATTAGAAAATGAAATTTTAAAGCTGGAAACAATGTTTCAGTTACAGAAAAACACAATGGTACCTTGCAATGTTGTGGTTATTTGTTCCAAAAATGTTTGTTTTAAAAAATTGCATTCTGCTGTCATTGGAAAGAGCTGACCTTTACTCTTGTATCATAGTTAAAACAGGACTATTCATCAAACTCATGTGTGGATTGATTTATTCCCTCTGGAACTTATTTTGAATCAATGTCCTTATCACTATTGTTAAGGCTGCTTTTGACTGCAAAATTTAAGTCGATGTCAAGGCTGACCAAGATTCACTTGCACCCTTTTGTGGGCTGTAGTAGCATCTGTACCAAAACCCCCAAAATAAAACCAGATGAATTACCATTTGATTGAGACGGTGAATTAAGTATTGTATGTTTTTTTTAAACTTGGGTCTGTGTGCACTTCCTGTCAACTTTTGCATTATAAATTCCAATGTCCACATTTATAATGGAAACTGCCTATGTAAACTTGTCACCATATAATTACATCTCCTTGCCAGTGGAGGCGCTACAGTTTTGCCACTGGCCTGAAAAGTTTACATAGGCAGTTGCTATTATAAATTCCAATGTCCACATTTATAATGGAAAAATAAAAGTATGATTTCATGAGGACTGAATTCTGTCTGCTCACGTAGGTCCAATTATCCTCCAGCCTCTAACCCTGCTTCCTCTGAACACTACAATTGGTCTTGTCTACCCGTGTGATAGGAGATTGTTTAGTTTTTAAAAAAGAAATGCAGAGAATATTGTTCATTTATCAAAAACTAGAGAGATTGAGTTGAACAGTAATAGCTCATGTGAATTTTGACAGACGCCTCCTATAACTGTACTATATTGTATTGTAACTCTGATGCCTGAATGAAAGAAATTGCTTTGTAATGTTACTTCATGTGTGCACTCAGTTGATTGTTTTGGTAATCATAGATGGGGGGGGGGGGGAGAAATAGAGCTGCTTTTGTGCGGGCTTGATAATGCAGTATAATTAATATAATGCTGTGGGTGGTTACAAAAGCTTTGCCCAACAGCACTTCCTGTAATTTCACATCTTTTGAGCTGATGGTTCTGGGTTCTGTACGAATTGGTTTGCAAACAAAAGTACTAAAAGTCAGATTAATTAATTGCATTCTTTTGGAGAAAAAAAATGATTGCATTATGTTTAAATCAGCGCTATGATTAGTTCCCGAACAATCGAAGGTACATTGTTTATATTTGAAAGAGCCACGCGCTATAAAGACCAAAAAGTATGCGATCAGCAATATGCTATTCAATGCCCATAATAAAGCACCTCTTTAAACTTTTTAATAATTAATATTTTTTTAAAAGAAATATCCCTTTCAATTTTGTCTCCTTCTCTCCTGAGGGTGTTGACTCCGACTGCGTACAGCCTCTTTCCATTGCCCAAGTGGCCACTTGTCATGTATGAGCCTAGACAGTGAGTGTTGGCAGGCCCTTTGACTGCAGGGGCAATACAGCTGAGACCTAATCCTTCCCTCACTCAACATTCACACACACATGCACTTTCCAGCAGAAATTACTAGACGATACATTTTGGTTGGAAGAATGAGGAGAGGCAATATAAGCTAAATGGTGCAAATTAAAAGGGAATGAGGGAACAGAGAGACCTGGGGGTGTACGTACACAAATCTTTGAAGGTGGTGGGACAAGTTGCGAAGGCTGTTTTTTAAAAAGAAATGCATATGGGATCCTTGGCTTTATAAATATAGGTGTAGAGTACAAAGCAAGGAAGTTATGCTGAACCTTTAAATCACTGGTTAGACCTCAGGTGGAGCATTGCATCCAATTCAGGGCACCACACTATAGGAAGGATGTCAAGGCCTCAGACAGGGTGCAGAGGAGATTTACTAGAATGGTACCAGGGATGAAAGACTTCAGTTACGTGGAGAGACTGGAGAAGCTGGGGTTGTTCTCCTTAGAGCAGAGACGGTTAAGGAGAGATTTGATAGGTGTTCAAAATCATGAAGGGTTTTGATAAAGTAAATAAGGAGAAACTGTTCCCAATGGCAGAAGGATCGGTAACCAGAGGACACGGATTTGGGTTAATTGCCAAAAGAGCCAGAGGCGACAAGAGGGGGAAAAAAAATGTATGCAGTGAGCTGTTATGATCTGGAATGCACTGCCTGAAAGGGTGGTGGAAGCAGATTCAGTAGTAACTTTCAAAAGGGAATTGGATAAATACTTGAAGGGGGAAAAAAATTACAGGGCGATGGGGAAAGAGCAGGGGTATGGGACTAATTGGATAGCTCTTTCAAAGAGCCAGCACAGGCACGATGGGCCAAATGGCAGCATCCTGTGTTGTATCATTCTATGATGATCAGTAATGGGAACCCCCTGAACCTATGGCTGTTGTGCCCGATTGCAGTACTCCTATCAGTGTGCCAGTTGAAATCGCAGCACCAGCATTAGACCCCCCTGATCTATACGCTTTAGTTCCAAACTGGATAGTGTCTGCACCAAACCAAAGGTATGGGGCTGTTGTGAAAGGTGGACTTTTATGGTGATCCAGTAATATGGTTTAGATAACATGCAGGTGATTACAGGGTTAACTCTGAGATGGTTTCTACTAAAGCTTGGTGAACATTGTCAATAAATAGTCGTTGAAATGTTCTACCATGGGGTTAGGATTAGCCTTTTGAGACTACCAGGAGTTTACATGGGGGTTTCAGTATTTATTATTACTAGGCACCTGGCACTGGCTTTTGGTTTCTAGGGCCTTCATGTATCACCACTCCCATATCCAGCACTTTTTTATTTTATTTAAAAAAAAAATCTGTCCAGCTTGTGTTACATGATCTTTGGGTGGACATACATATGTTTAACATGACACTGGTGAACATCTATAATAAAAAATCTTGTGTAGGGCATGTACTTCCTGTTAACAAACTCAGAGTTTGGAAGTAGAATAGCGTACTTTAAACATCTTACAATGCATTGAAAGATGGAGCTAATGATAAGATTGTGCCAGGAAATATTCCAAAATATCATTATTTGTATTACTTAGGAAATTGTGTCTGAGGACCTGGCTGCTTCCCTCTTCATCAAATAAATGATGTTCCTGACGTAATTACTGCATCAGTACCTGAACCTCTGTAGCTCAGCTCACTCTTTGTTAATTGAAGTACACATGATTAGCAGGGCACATTACTTCTTATTACACCAAAGTGTTTGAGAGGGAAATGATGGCTCTTTTTGATTCAAGGGCCTGCAGCAAAAAGTTGTGTCCTTCACTCTCGAATTTCTGGCGAGTTCTTGGAAGAGCTCGCTTTGATTTTTTTTTTCTTTTTACGAAACTGGGGAGAGCTAACGCTGCATCACGTGCACTATCTGCTGTGTCCATGAGCACATAATCCAGGATGGTGTTCCAGTGCAGTGCCGAAGGAGTTCAGTAGAGAATCTGTTTGCTGGATCCGATGGCATTATTCATACAAGAGCAGGAGGTTGCCCTGATAACCCTGGGCAGCATTTCTCCTTTAAATATCACCACCCTAAACAGATTAACATTCATTTAATTGCTATATGTGAGATCTTGCAGTGCACAGAATGGCTGTTGTTTTCCTACAGTGTCATTATACTTCAAAATAATTTCTTGTATGTGAGGTTTCTGGGAGAGTTGCAATATAAATGCAAATCTTTTCTTTCTTTCAGTTTTCTTCCTTCCTACCCCTCCTGTTTTCTCTCCTCTTCTGAAGGTGGCCAAAGCTCTCCACTACTGGGATTTTCTTCATCATGTCTGGGTTTGTTGTAGCCTAATTGATGGAGATTGATTCATCAACAACTCCATTATCGTTGTATCCCATGACTACCAGGACGGTAGAAGGTGAACTAGATGGACCTTGGTCTTCTTTATTCTAGCAGTTCCTATGTTCCTAATGCCTGCAGTTCCACAGCTTCCTGACTGCTCTCCAGTACCAGCTTCCTGTATGAGCCTAGAAAGTGAGTGTCGGCAGGCTATTCAACTGGGGGGGGGGGGGGGGGGGTGGAAGTGAAGATGGATGTTGCATCCAAATCCAACCCTGTCAATACAAGCGCACTTTCGACAGGAGTCACTGGATAGTGATCATGACAGGAACCCTAGCTATTGGGATAGGAACCCTGGCTGATTATTTTTAACTTGTGCTAGCCTAGGTCGCTGAGTCCAGTGAGTAGTCACCACTGCTCTGGTTTAGATGATTTAACTCGGCACAGAGCTGCTTTGTATGCCTCAGTTCCAAGGTGGGATGTGCGTTCACCAAATATATGTGCTTTCCACCACAGAATTCCAGCCATTCATACCAGTTCTTTTTTGATCTCCATTTAATAAACTAATGAGTAGCCATAGATCTGAAGCACATCATTCCTCTCTCTGTTTCTAAAGTGAACCTCAGGATGCTCTTATTGTGCTGTTGCAGCTCCTCCCTTTAATGCACAATATGTTAATCTACAATTGACACTTGGCTCAATTTTTCCAAGCATGACATAACTGTGTGGAAATTGGTTCAGTTTCAAAAAGAGTGAACGAAGTGTTGGGACGTATTATGGGAAAGCTGGCCTTTCTTGTCCCAACAATGTTCATTTTTTAATAGCCAGGAGAACCGTCCCAAAAAGCAAAACCAGCTGAAGGGGTTTGGGCACCTATTTTTATTTTTACAATTTATCTTCCAGGCATTCTGTGAACTGTTGGATCATTAACAGTTTGCCACTTCATAATCCATAAATAAACTGTAGATAACTTTTTTTAGTGAAACATTTCATACTGGATTCACTTTTTATCGTGGGACTTGCAGGAGAATCATGGAGATTCAATACTGCAATATTTTAAAAGGGATTCACTGTTTGTTCTATTTGTTTTGCTGCACTCCTCACATTGATCACCGGTGAGTATTTCTCATTCTCCCATTTGGCCCACTCTATGCTCACTTAGGTTGTATGTTTTTTTTTTCCTGCTGAACATTACCGCTACATGACACTAGCCCAGGGCTCATTGCAAATGAAATTATTCTTTTAATGGAAAAACTGGAATGTCTGTTTTTCTCCATTTAACCACCTACAACTGACATTATCAGAAATTACACTTTTTTTTTACCATAAATTAGAGGGGGGGGGGAAATGGGCACTGTCCTTTTTTTTTTGTTTCAGTGAGAGATCTGCCTGTGACCATGCTTTTGTAAGATGGCTGATAATGTTGTAATATTGAAGGGGAGGGTCTGGTGGGAGGAGAAAAACTTCACGCAGGAGCTGGGTTGGCAGAAAGGGAAAAAGACGTGGGATTGAAGGTGATGCTGATAAGTGAGCCTTCAGCACCTTAACCAGGAGGGGTAAGAAACAGCCAGGCAAAGATGTGGATGGATAAATCAATAAGAGGAATGACTTCACTGCTGTTTCCTTTCCCTTGAAAGACTTCTACCTTTTTTAAAAGAAAAAATTCATTCTTGCTAGCAAGGCCGACATTTATTGCCCATCTCTTGTTCCCTCGAAGGTGGTGGTGAGCCGCCGCCTTGAACCGCTGCAGTCCGTGTGGTGAAGGTGCTCCCTCAGTGCTGTTCGATAGGGAGTTCCAGGATTTTGACCCAGTAACCACGAAGAAACAGCTGATATATGTCCAAGTCAAGGTGGTGTGTGACTTGGAGGTGATTGTGTTCCCAAGTCTGTAGCAACTGATTTTTTTTCTCTCTCTCTCTCTCCTCCGCTTGCCTTTCTGATACTGCATGGCGGGCTGATTTGCCTTCATTACTGTTTACCTCATCTTCCTCTTATTACTCTGCCACTTCCTCATCTGTTCAGCTGCTTGCTGAGCTCTTGTTCACTGAGTCTGACTTCTGTAAGGTTCTGCCGAAAAGGTCTTTGACCTGAAATGTTAACCCTGTTTCTTTCTCCACAGATGCTGCCTGACTTGCTGAGCGTTTCCAGCATTTTCTGTTTTTATTTCTGTAAGGTTTTTGTTGCTGTCACTTAGAACAGCCGGCAGTGAGCAGGTACCTTTGCAGTACAGTGCTCCGTTATTACCTCTGATTGAGTGGGATGCTTCTCTCACCGGTTTTGGGACTGATAATCTCACTGTACACACAATTTTATTTGTATTTAAAAAAAATTTTCTTCCATCCTCCCCTCGGGGCCCTGACTACTGCTGAGATATGGTTGCTGGAGTGCTAGCCTTTCCTCATGTGAGCTCAGATGGTAAGTGTTGCCTGGCTATTCAACTGGCAGGGCATCACAGTGCACCCCATTTAGTTTGGGGGGGGGGGGCATCTCCATCAAGCCCATTCCTGTCCTCATCTGATATCCACACATGCCCTTTTAGAACAGGACACCATGCATAAGGATTCGAAGTGGTAACTCTGACTGATGATTTTAACATAAGAAATAGGAGCAGGAGTAGGCCAATCGGCCCCTCGAGCCTGCTCCGCCATTCAATAAGGTCATGGCTGATCTGATCCTAACCTCAAATCTAAATTCATTTTCTCCCTGACCTTTGGTTGTTGAGGCTAATTGTAGTACCCAGACTGAGATCAGCTAATTCAGGACTGGTCGGGGATTGAAGCTGAGAACTTCCTGGTCTGGATGGCTCCATTCCACTCAAGAGGACAACTAAACTATGATGCAGTTTGGCCCAAATGAGAGACCATTAGTGCATCAAATGGTCCTGAGCATGCAACATACAACAGCCAGTACAAATTACCGTTTACCACACGATACTGAGTGGCTTGGGAAGGGTATTTTCATGGGGCGTTCGTTGCTTTTACATGGCATTAGAGACAAATTCTAGAAATCGTCCTCCAGTTGTCATTATTCACGTGACTCTTGGCAGACTGTTTGACCAGGAGGTTTTCCTGTGGCTGATCCTGTACTCACTAGATGTTCACACGCACACATATACTTCAGCAAAGGTTGCTGGATATCAATCGGGAGCAGGAACCCTAGCTCACGTTTTCCCTCCCTCCCTCCCTCTTCTTACTCGGGCTGAGGTTAATTGTAACGTCCGTAGCACAGACCCAGCTGAGATCAGAAAACGCTGCCTGAAAAATTTCTATTTCTGCTGGGCTCTGTTAATTGGAGTAGTGGGACTGGCTTTCTAATAGATTTTTCTCTGTGTGTATGTATCAAATCAACAAGTTGATGGTTATTTCCATCTGTTTCTACATACAGGTTCCGAGCTACTTTCCTCTTCCCTGTCCGTTTGTTCCTTAACAACACATAACCCTCACTGAATGAAGCTTTGTAAGATTATGGCATTACAATCCAATTTACGACAATTATTTGGATTTATGTTGGGACAAAAATGACTTGCATTTATATAGTAACTTTAACAAAGTATAATATCCCGAGGTGCTTCACAGGAGCGTAATCAGACAATACAAATTCACATCATGCCAAAGGAGGAGACATTCGAACAGGTGACCAAAAGCTTGGTCAAAGATAGATTTTAAGGAGTGTCTATGCCATTAACATAGAAACGATGCATAAAGGAGATACAAATATTTGCGGAGCCTTCATTGTAATGAGCTAAGGGTGGGCACTGAAGGCGTGATTGAGAAGCGAGGTTTTCAGGAGGCCTTTGAAGACCGGGAGAGGAGTATCAAGGTGGAGGTATTGAGGGGGAAGAGACCCCCCCCCAGTGTAAAGCGAAGATGGCTGAAAGCTGTACCACTGAAGGTGGGAGGGAGGTGAATTAAACACTAGTCCAGATAGAATCTGAAGCGTGGAGAACATGTGATGGCACATAAAACTGGGGGAGGTTGCAAAAGTAGAGAGGGGACAGTCTGTGGAGGGACCAGTAGATGAGAACAAGGTGCATTTTCTTAGTTTTTTTTTACATTTTTCATTCAAGGGTTGAAATATTTTCTTAAAGCATCGCCCTGTTTAATCAAGAGGAATGTTTGGGCTGTGAGGGGTTCTAATATATATCCTCGAGGACCATGACTCTCAATTTTTTTTTTGACCAGTTCCCATTTAAAAATTCTCATTGCCTTTTTCTGCCTGACTGCGTATGGAGATTGACAAATCAAGTCACCAGGGCAGCTTCTTCAGATGCAGACACCAGCAAATTGATAAGGTAAAAATGATAGTTGATGGAAGTGAGCAATGTAAAAACAAAAATGCTTCTGTATTCTGTTTGATTTCAGTGGGTGTTGGCCGGTACGCCACAGCAATGCTGCAAACATGTATTATCTCATTTGATTTGTTGAAATGTAGCATTTTTCACAAGATGTCACAAATTGAAATGTTCTCTGGTTTTTGGATTGTGTTCATCTTCATCTATCACCCAATTCAAGTCTAACAATTTGCAGCTACATACAGTATGTATTTTCAATCTTAAAAGGGACTTTAAAGGTGGCACTTTCTCCCCTGATTGCCAGTGAGTTTACTGAAGGAAAATCTTAGCTATGCAGAGCAGGATGGTCCCATGTTCGATCCCTGGTCTGTGTGGAGTTTGCTGTTCTCGGCCAGGCCCGCGGTAAGTCCCCAAGGCTTCTTCGGCGGCACCTCCCAAACCCTCGATCTCTACCTTCCAGAGCTGTGGTAGGGGATCAATCATTGGTTCTGGATTGGAAAATGGAAAGTTGACACTGGTTCCTGCTCCTGATTTTTTTTTTTTAATATTCATTCTCAGGCATCACTGACAAGGCCAGCATTTATTGCTCATCCCTAATTGCCCTTGAGAAGGTGGTGGTGAGCTGCCTTCTTGAACCGCTGCAGCCTGTGTGGTGAAGGTTCTTCCACAATGCGTTCCAGGATTTTGACTCAATGACCATGAAGGAATGGTGACCCATGTCGAAATCAGGATGGCGTGTGACTTGGGAGGGGAACTTGGAGGTGGTGGTGTTCCCATGCACTTGCTGCCCTTGTCCTTCTAGGTGGTGGAGGTCACGGGTTTGGGAGGTGCTGCTGAAGAAGCCTTGGTGACTTGCTGCAGTGCATCCTGTAAATAGTTTATACTGCAGCCACGGTACGCTGGTGGTGGGAGGGAGTGGATCACTATGTCCAGCAACCCATGCTGGAAGTGCCTGTGTGTATGGACATTGGGTGAGCACAGGTTTGAGCTCAGCTGTGATTTCCCCGCAAAGATGGATAGTCTGCTACAACTCTCGCTGTCTATGCTCGTAAGAGAATAATGAGCACTTGGAGATGTGGGACTGAAACACTGCAATAACGTATGACTTTAGTAGAGGAGCAAAGGGGAGGGACAAAAATTAGCAATGGAAGAGAAGAAAGAGTTTCAAAAAATGTATGGTGCTCTTGTAAGTACTTTTGACTAAATTATATTTTTTTAAAAACAGCAAGCTTCTTAATCTTGTGTACGTGCAACATACTGCAGATCTGTTTTGACTCATTCATGACCATTTTAGAAGAGGAGCTGTCAGTGCCGAGCACTGCTCCAGCATTAGGCCTGAGATTTTACTGATAGTGGGACAGTTATCCAGGAATGTATGAGCAGAGCTGTTTTTTTTTTAAAAAAAGGCGAATAAGTTAAAATAACGGTGGGGCGGTTACTTTTTTTTTTAACTTGTGCAGCTTGAACTTTCATAATGCTGAAGGGGATTTGTGCTGCTTAACAGTTCCCGTGAACGGGGAGCTGTCCCCAATCTGGAAGGGGAGAACCACAGCCAGGAGGAAGATGAAAAGACTTGTATTTGTATGCCTGATTATTGCACCTCTCCGGAACATCTCGAAGCCCTTCACATTCAATGACTTACTTGTGGAGTGTGGTAACTGTTAAGTAGACTAACAGGGCAGACATTTTGTGCACTGCAGGATCCCGCACATAACAATGAGATGAATGACTAGTTAATCTGTGTTTGATGGTATTGGTTGATGGAAGAATATTGGCCAAGCCACCTAGAGAATTCCCTGTTCCTCTTTGGATAATGTCATGGGATCTTTAAATCCACCTGAAACACTGGAGCGTGATTCCTGTCTCATCCGCCAATGCAGCACTCCCTCCGATGAGTGCCAGCTTAAATTATTAACTTAGTTTTCTGGAGTTTAAATTCCCAATCTTCTGAGGTAAAATTTGGACCAAACTGAGGAGGCAGAGATCTGAAGGAATCACTGCTGGACCCATGACAGTCTTTGGTGCTGATTTTCCTGAAGGCAAGATGGGAATACGAACTTTGGGGAGCCATGGAATTCCTGAAACTGCTGGAAAGCATTCTAATTCTGCAAGGACGGAAAGGGTTTTTTTCTGCTTTTTTTCCCCCCCTGCCTCATGCCTTATAGTTAGAGAGCCACTGCTGTAGAATAAATGGATAAGCCAAGCTTCAGACTTGTGACAGCTTGAGGGTCTTATCTCACCATACACCTTATTTTATAGAAGGTGTACAATGATCCTGTTGATTGGTGTAGCTGAGACTAATAACAGTTGTTCTGTTGCTTAATGGATGCGGTTTGGCCAAATAAGAACATAAGAAATAGGAGCAGGAGTAGGCCAATCGGCCCCTCGATCCTGCTCCGCCATTCAATAAGATCATGGCTGATCTGATCCTAACCTCAAATCAAAATTCATTTCCAATTTCCTGCCCGCTCCCCGTAACCCCTAATTCCCTTTACTTCTAGGAAACTGTCTATTTCTGTTTTAAATTTATTTAATGATGTAGCTTCCTGGGGCAGCAAATTCCACAGACAAATGTCAGAACAACAGAAGTCGTTGGTGGGAGTTTACATTTTAGGGAACGCTGACCAGGAAATTTTGATTCCCAGGTTGCTGCAATATTACAGCAGCAGCAGATTGTGCCGAGGGAAGCTGTTGTGACCTCTCACCGTGGGAAAGACCGATCGGGACCATCATTTTTCCCCTGCCACCAACACCAGTTTTTGCCGCTCTTCTGAAGGTAGTGACTTGTGCCGGGAAATGCATCGACAGATGCAGTCCTTCAGTAGCTCAAATGGCCGTTCCTTCATGTGGAAAGCCTAGGCAGTCTGTTGGCAGGCTGCTGGACCTTGCAAGCCCAGCTCTGCACTCTTTCCCCTGCTGGATATCAGGCAGGAGTGACTAACACTGACTGTTCTCCTCTTTCTCCCACTTCCTAGCCTTAGGATACTTGAAGTCAATTGTAGCACCTTCCATCGGTGCCCCAACTAGCATCAGCTAGCTCACTACAGAGCAGAGGTAGAATCTGGGGCCCTCCTAATCTGTGTGGACACACTGAGTCATCGGAGGAGACCTATCATGTCATCAGGTGTAAAGGTCACAGGATACTGTAAGACGCCACCACTTTAGCAAATAGGAATGGCCTGTAATGTAGGTGCTTATGAGTGCTGGAACAGAGTCGCATTAGCTCTGGGTGTTAAATGTGTTAGTCCATAGAGATTATTCTACTGCTGTTCTTGGTCCAAAAGGTTCTCTGGCAGTGCTGTCACTTCAGAAATTTGTCCATTTTATGTTACCTCCAAACTCGACTATTCCAAATGCTCTCCTGACTGGCCTCCCATTTTCTACCCTCCATGAACTTGAGCTCATCCAAAATTCACACTGTCCCGTTCATCCATCACCCCTGTGCTCGCTGGCCTACATTGGATGTCGGTCCACTAAAGCCTCATTTAAAATTCTCATCCTTGTGTTCAAATCCCTCCATGGCCCTGCCCACTTTCTCTGTAAGCTCTTACAACCCTCCTACCCATCCCAGTCAAATGGCCATTACGTGCACTGACAAGGCTCCCTCTTGACGAATGCCACTAGGGTGAGATACAGGAGGTGCACATGTAACCTACTACAGCAAGGTATTGAGGTAGTTTGGAGGACAAGTTCATAGAATGTATTTGAGACGGTTTCCTAGAGTAATACGTCATGGAACCAACCAGGGAACAGGTTATTTTAGATCTTGTATTGTGTGATGAGACAGGGTTAATTAGTAATCTCACAGGAAATGATCCTCTGGGGAAGAGCGATCATAATATGATAGAATTTCACAATGTGTTTGAGAGTGCTTAAGTCCAAAACTAGAGTCTTTAAACTTAAATCCAATTATATAGGTATGAGGGATGAGTTGGCTAAGGTAGATTGGGAAACCAAATTAAAGGGTATGATGGTTGAAAAGCAATGGTAAACATTTAAAGAAATATTTCAATATTCTCAACAAATATAAGTTCCATTGAGAAATAAAAACTCCACAGGAAAAGTGATCCACCTGTGGCTAACTAAAGAAGTTAAGGATAGTATTAGATTTTAAATGTTGCCAAGTAGAGTCGTAACCCTGAGGATTGAGAGTTTTAGAAACCAGCAAAAGATGATCAAAATATTGATTAAAAAGGAAGAAAATAGAATATGAAAGTAAACTAACAAGAAATATAAAAACAGATTGTAAGAGCTTCTACAAGTATGTAAAAAAGAAGAGAGTAGCAAAAGTAAACGTTGGTCCCCTAGAGGCTGAGACAGGGGAAATTATAATGGGCAATCAGGAAATGGCAGATGTGTTAAACAAATATTTTGTATATGTCTTCACAGTAGAAGACACAAAAAGCACACCAGAAATAGTGGAGAACCAAGGGGGCTAATGAGAGTGAGGAACTTAAAGTAATTATTATCAGTAGAGGAAAAAGTACTTGAGAAACTAATGGAACTAAAAGCTGATAAATCCCCTGGACCTGATGGCCTACACTTGAGAGTTCTAAAAGAGGTGGCTGCAGAGATAGTGGAGGCATTGGTTGTGATCTTCCAAAATTGCCTAGATTCTAGAACGGATTCAAGTGGATTGGAAGGTAGCAAATGTAACCCCACTATTCAAGAAAGGAGGGAGAGAGAAAACAGGGATCTACAGGCCAGTTAGCCTGACATCAGTTGTCGGGAAAGTGCTAGAATCTATTATTGAGGAAGTGGTAACAGGGCACTTAGAATATAATATGATTAGGCAGAGTCAACATGGTTTTATGAAAGGGAAATCGTGTTTGACAAATTTATTAGTTTTTTAAGGATGTAACTAGCAGGGTAGATAAAGGGGAACCAATGGATGTAGTCTATCTGGATTTTCAAAAGGCATTCGAAAAGGTGCCACATAAAAGGTTGTTGTGCAAGATTAGGTCTCATGGATAGAGGGTTGGTCAACAGACACGAAACAGGGTAGGGAAAACTGTTCATTTTCAGGTTGGCCGTCTGTAACTAGTGGGGTACCACAAGGATCGGTGCTTGGGCCTCAGCTATTTACAATCTGCATTAATGACTTAGATGAAGGGACTGAGTATAATGTATCCAAGTTTGCTGACAATACAAAGCTAGGTGGGAAAGTAAGCTGTGAGAAGGATTCAAAGAGTCTGCAAAGGGATATAGACCGGTTAAGTGAGTGGGTAAGAAGGTGGCAGATGGAGTATAATATGGGGAAATGTGAAGTTACTCACTTTGGTAGGAAGAATAGAAAAACAGAATATTTTTTAAATGGTGAGAAATTATTAAATGTTGGTGTCCTGGTATAAGAAACACAAAAAGTTAGCATGCAGGTACAGCAAGCAATTAGGAAGGCAAATGGCATGTTGGCCTTTATTGCAAGGGGGTTGGAGTACAAGAGTAAGGAAATCTTATTGCTATTGTACAGGACTTCAGTGAGACCTCACCTGGAGTACTGTGCACAGTTTTGGTCTCCTTATCTAAGGAAGGATATACTTGCCTTAGATGCAGTGCAACAAATGTTCACTAGATTAATTCCTGGGATGAGAGGGTTGTCCTATGAGGAGAGGTTGAGTAGAATGGGCCTATACTCTCTGGAGTTTAGAAGAATGAGAGGTGATCTCATTGAAACATATAAGATTCTGAGGGGGTTTGACAAGGTAGATGCTGAGAGGTTGTTTCCCCTGGCTGGAGAGTCTAGAACTAGGGGGCATAGTCGCAGGATAAGGGGTCGGCCATTTAAGACTGAGATGAGGAGGCATTTCTTCCCTCAGTGTTGTGACTCTTTGGAATTCTCTACTCCAGAGGGCTGTGTCATTCAAGGCTGAGATCAATAGATTTTTGAACTCTATGGGGATCGGACGGGAAAGTGGAGTTGAGGTTGAAGATCAGCCATGAACTGATTGAATGGCGGAGCAGGCTCGAGGGGCCGTATGGACTACTCCTGTTTCTATTTCTTATGTTCTTATGAGTCAATGCTATTGAGAGGAAAGAAAGGGAGAAAATTGGAAAGTAGGGGGAGGGGGGGCGTGCAGGGTGGGTGGCAGGAAAGGATGATAATGGGCTTCTTTGTTGCAGATTTCGGAATAGAAAGTTCACTTTATATCTTACCTGTACCATAAAATAGGGTTCAATCAGGCCTTCCATTCTCTCTGTTGGGAAGGGAAGACAAGCAGAGTAATTGGAGGCGGTGGGTTAGAATTAACTGGTCTGACTGCGTTTGACACCAGGAGATGTGTGAAGTTCCCGCCCATCTAACGATTCGCCATTATGTAATGAAATATTTTTCTCTGTGGGAAAGCAGGATGTTGAGAGGAAAGCGATAAGCTTCAGACAGATAAACATTGTCTTAGTAACTGGGCGAATGAATCACAGAATTTAATGTTGAAAAATGTACGGTGACGCATATTGGTGCTGAAAGGGCAAATATAATTTCAAACTGTTGATGAGTCAGGAAAAAGATCAAGCTTTAAGGCTGGTCAAACATTGAAATCTCCTGACAGTGTAGGAGGGCAGGCAATCAATCGCAAAAGTAAATTGGGGGTGGGGGTTGAATTGTTTTTCACCTGTAACGCGAAACGGGCTCATTGGGAATGGGCAGCCTGTTTTTTCACCATGCCCATTAACTTCAACAGGAAAGAAAATCAGGTGGGATATAAAAACAAGTGCTGCCGATTCCCTGTGAGCCAGTTTCACCCCTGGGGAGTACAAGCAGAACTTAGAGCAAGGAAGTGATGTGGCTACATTAATGAGACCACACAGAGCGTATTGTGTCTTGTTCTTGTTTCTGTAGTTTTGAAAAGACTAGCAGATCTCATGTAGCTTGCCCCATGGAAAGGCAGGTCAAAGGGAATTTCCCTCCAGAGTGTATTAGTGATGCTGTAGGTATAGGTAGGGGGAAAAGGAGTTTCTGACCCTCTGTCTAGTGGGAGAAGTGTGCCACAGACTGGTGATACCCAAATTAGGAATGCTTGACCAACATAGCAATTTGAATATATTATAGATAGAGGTGGTGGAAAGGATTCATTGAAGGCCCTCTAGGGTGGTTCTAGGTTTTAGACTGTTGAGTTATGAACACAGGCCAAGTAAGCTAGGTATTTTCTCATGGAGGAAAAATAAGGGAGGAAGGGGAATGATCTAAGTATTTTAAAATAAAGACAATTGATAAAGTGGATCTAAGAACAGAAGACGGTATGGAAAGAGAAAAGCCATTCCATTACATGTCCCATCATTCAATCCTGGCCTGCTGAATGAGGTACTTGTACAAACCCTAAGCTAAGAAAGCCACAGACTAAAGAGAGAATTTATATTTATATAGTGCCTCACGTTCTCCAGACCTCCCAAAGTGGTATTTTTTGAAGTGTAGTCACTGTTGTTATGTAGACAAACACGACAGCCAATTTGTGCACAGCAAGGTCCCACAAACACTGCATAATCTGTTTGTGATGTTGGTTGAGGGATAAATGTTGGCCAGGACACTGGGAAAACTCTCCTGTTCTTTGACTAGTGCCATGGGATCTTTCACATCCACTTGAGCAGGGAGTTTGAAAGCTCATCTGAAAGACAGCACCTCTGGCAGTGCAGAACTCCCTTGGTACTATACCAAAATGTCAGCCTAGATTTTGTGCTCCAGTCTCGAGTGGCGCTTGAATGCACAACCTTCTGACTCAGGTGAGAGTGCTACTTACTGTGCCAGGGCTCTCACTTAAGAAATCAAGGTACAAACTTAAAACAAATGTCCAGCAAACCTTTTCTTGTTTGGGGAGGGGGGGGGGGGGGAAGAGCCGAGTGATATGTTTTATGTTTGGAAACGAAGTTTGTCCAACTGCTTCATAAAGACAGTGGCCCTTTGACTTGAGCACTCGGTCATTGACTTGAATCGATGGCCAGCTAGTCTAGTTAAATTGAAGCATTCAAAGGGAACTGGGTAGTTATAGCAAAATAGATTTGGGGCAAGAAAAAGATAAGTGGTCAGATTCGGTCTTGTCACAGGACCTGTATGATTGGGTGCGTGGATGGGCTGTTTGTCCTTTTCTCACATCTATGTTCTGAGATACTTTAGGTAAAGGAAAACCATGCTACAGTCTCTCTTGTCACAGCATCGAGCAAATCATCTCAAATCTGTACTGCATCCGACAAATCAACTTAATTTGTGACTTAGTGAGGCATTTACATCTATTTGGAGAAAGTGCTGCAGGAGGAAGATGGGTGCAAACCTTTCCTGCATACCCTAATCAGTATGTAGACCTGGGTGTGTAATAGCCTTTTCAATTCAAACGAGTTGGGAAGCTGGCTCGGCACTGCAGGTAGATATGAGCACTTGTGTTGAAATGATGGCAAGCTATCTATGAAAATATTGGTAGATGTGCAGGACAGCACATACGTAGATAGGCATTGGGGTCAGGTCAAGCCATTGCATCAACTCTGAGGGTTACTGTATGCACTTGAGGACACTGCTAACTAGTGACTTGTTACTGCTCAAATTGCCTTCAGGATTTCTCATGCAAAATTGTGGTACTCAGGTAGCGAATGGCGCTGCAGGTATTTGGTATAGAAATTTGTTGGATGTCATGACAAGTCACGCCATGCCAGGCCAAGTCACTTGCCCTCCTGACAAATGTATTCTTGGCTCATTATTGTGAACTTGCAAATTGTGTTTTAATCTCCTTGAACAATTAAACGTGATTCTGGTCGTGTAATTCTGCAGTGATGTTTGTGAACAGCTTCAATTGTGCAAAAGCTTTCTCTACTAAAACTTCATGCATTCAGAAACCTGGTTTGTGTAGTGGGGACCCCATATCCACCATTGCCTTTATGGTCCCTTTCTCCCCCTCCCCAAACTAGACTCTGTCAGTTGCTGAATATTGACGCCAATTTCCCATCAGAGATTCTTAATGACCATTGCCAACTGTATTGCCTCATGATTAATTTTTTTCAATGTTTTCAGTTCATATTGTTAATCACCAGCAGAGAAATATCTGGCCAAATTTGATCCATTTTAAAGATACTGATGTCTCTTTCCTTCTATTTGAAAGAATGAGTTGCATTTATATTGTGTGTTTCATGACCTCCCGAAGTACTTTTGAAGAGTAGCCACTGTTGTAATGTAGGAAACATGGCAGCCAATTTGCACCCAGCAAGGTCCCACAAACAGCAATAAGATAATGACCAGATAATTTGTTTTAGTGATATCGGTTGAGGGTTAAATATTAGCCAAGACACCGGGGAGAACCCACCTGCTCTTCGAAATAGAGTCATGGGATCTTTTACATCCACCTGAGAGGGCAGACAGGTCCTCAGTTCAGTCATTACAACAGTGACTACACTTCAAAAGTACTTCATTGGCTGTAAAGCGCTTTGGGACCTCCTGAGCATGTGAAAGGCTGTATATAAATGCAAGTCTTTCATTTACTTTTCACTTCTCATCAGAAAGACTGATGCTAAAGAAATGTTTTTACTAAACCGTCATTATGAACCAGTGATAGAGAGAGAGAGATTTTTGTTTGGTTCTGTGATTGACAAAGAAGAAGTGTTGCCAGCCACGCCTTACTGATACCGCCTCCTTTTTGAGAGGGAAACAAAACCTTTCAACGGGAGCGAGTTGAGCAGGATTTTGCCCCCCTCCAGCTTGTACCAGAAACAATTAATTATGACACAGTGAGAGTTTAAACAACAGAAGCTGTAGCTGTCAATGCTGTTCAATTTAAAGCAATTAAAAGATATTGCTGAATTTCTAACCTAGTTGGACCAAGGGAGAAAGGAATAGAGGGTTATGCTGATGGGGTTAGATGAGGAGGCTTGTGTGGAGCATAAACACCGGCATGGACCAGTTGGGGCGAATGGCCTGTTATATATACTGTACATTCTATGTAACCTAGCGGAAGGCCTTTGAATAGTATAAATTTGCTTGAGTAGTTCATCTAATGTGGAGTTTGGCCCTGCTCCCTTAGTTTTTCAAAAAGCTCTTTGTACTACTTGCCCTGAATGCTTCGTCCTCTGTCAGCATTAGTTTCTCCCCATGCAGCCGGCTGCAGCCCACCTCCTATGTGCGATGAGCTGGTATCAGTGGCACCGAGTCAACAGCCATCAGCCAAGTCCTCTGAAGTAGGGCTTCGTTTTTACTGTTTGATTGATGTCTTGTTGCTCACTTCGTCAAAGACTGGTGCTGGCATTCTGAGACAGGAGAGTGACTGACTCATTTGGAGCCCCAGGAAGGACTGTCAGTGCTTCCCTTCTTCCCTCTACCAGAGAAAGCAGATAATGCAAAGTCTATTTGTCTTACCCAAAAAAAACAGCATGAGTTTGCTGAACAGACTGGTGAAAGGGAGAATGCTAATGATCATGTCAGCTTATTAGAGTATAAAAGAATGAATTGGCTTTTTGTTTGCACAGCAGCAAGATGCACTTGCACAAATAGTTTGTCTGCTCTGCCCTCTACACTGAGCCCATCACATAGTCCAAGGAGCGTTTAACTCCTTAGTTTCCAGCCTGTGTGCACTGCCCCAGTAATCCTCTGTTTAGTGAATGTTGCTGCTTTTAAAATCTACACATCTGCAAAGCATTCCTGTACTTTACGTACAGTTTCTCCCCCCCCACTAGTATTTTTCCTTTTTTTTTTCTTTCTACCCCTCTCCCTGAAGACGAAGAAGTTGCATTCATGTCGCACCTTTTGTAAGCTCAGAACATCTGCGATCGATAGCCAAGGCAGGTAAATGGAGTTAGGATACTGATCAGCCATGATCTCATTGAATGGCGGAACAGGCTCGAGGGGTTGAATGGCCTCCTGTTCCTGCGCTGGGGTTTGGTTTTAGAAGTGTCAATGGTCTCCCAGTACCTCCTGAGAGCTGTGCGTACCTCCAATTATGGCCTCATGTGCGTTCTCTACTCCCTTCACCCCACCATTGGCGGCCGTGCCTTCAACCACCCAGGCCCCAAGCTCAGGAATTCCCTCCCCAAACTGCTTCACCTCTCCGCCTTTCCTCCAGACTCCGCTCAAAATCTGCCACTTTTGGCCAAGAATTTGGTCGCTGGTCCTAATGTCTCCTTCTTTGGCTTGGTGTCAATTTTTGTGTAATGCTCCTATGGAGCGCCTCTGGATGTTTTACTATGTTAAAGAAGCTATGTAAAGGCAAGTTGTTGTTGTTCAAGTCCTTCTTTATACGCGAGGCTGGGCAGTGGATGTCGGCAGTGTATTTGACCAGCTAAGCCTGATCCTGTCTGCCCCAACACCCACGTGCACACACTTCCCAGCAGAAGTTGCTGGATAGCAATCGGGAGCAAGTGTCCTGGCTGACACTTTTGATCTTTTCCCCCTCCAGAGACATTGAGGTCGTTATAGTGCCTTGATAGCTGGGAAGGTTAGAATTAAATCAATGAACTCAGCAGAGATTAGGGATCAATCCTGGGACCTTCCTGGTTAGTATTGTGTAGTTCCACACTAGGCAATGCACTTGCCAGCTGTGTCCTCCCAGTTTTCTATCATGTTTCTCAATTTGTCCCTCCCCTCCTGAAATAGATGGCGCATGCTGGGTTATGGGCTGGAGGCCATCACAGTCAAGGCCTCGTCTTACATCTGCATACGTGCACTTTCCAGCGAGGACTGATGGGGAACCATTGAAGTTGTGTTTTTATTCTCTTTCCCCAAACCTCTCCCAGCCAACCATCACTGAGGTCCATTAAAGTCCTTCCCTTTGTGCCAAGACCTCCACTCAGATCAGTCAACTCAGTACACACCATAAATGGAACCTGGGATCTTCCTAATCGGTACTTCTCACTGCCATATCACGTGGTGCGCTTGCTCACCGAGACCACCAAATTGCTGATAGTTTTTGTACTCCTTGGATCTGCTTGCACTGCTGACCGTATCCCAACTAGAGGTAGTGGTCACTGGTTACTCCCGATTAGTGCTTTATAACTGGTTGTTCGGTATATACAGAGAAGGTTGGCTCATCTTCCAAATTTTGCCTTCATTTGAGGGATGCCCAACCTCCTTAAAAAGTATGAGTGAGAAGAACATCCTACTACGTCTTGCCTCTCGGTGGCAAAGTGCAAGTCTACATCAGTCTGACTCTCCTCTGACGAATGTTTGGGAGGGAATCTAGATAAGCATACAGACCTGTGGAAGGTTTTCAAATATTTATTGTGCTTATTGCAGCGAAGAACCACTGCACCTTTCATTACCAACACAGACAAAAATATTATTTCATTTTGCCATTGTCTGAGCCTTACAAATTCACAATTGAAGGCCAAAACTGTAATTTTTTAAATCTTGAAATAATTTAATCTGGGATAGACTTGCATTTTATTGAAATCACGATAAATGGTGAAACACAATGGATCACGAGGAACTGTAAAATGTGGACTTGATGTGTCCCCACAGCGTTGAACTCCCATTCTTGTCCACATTGCCTTAGGGAGATGCCAAGTAAAGGTCATCTCTGTGTGGGGTGGGACGGGAGGGTGAAAGAAGAGTTAAAATCGGTTTGAGAGCTGTCCCATGTTGGAGACTGATTCCGTTCACCTTTGGGGCCTGAGAGTAGAACACACAAAGGATGAAATTCCTCATTTAATAAAAACCAGGAGAATGCCTATTTTTCTCATTAACAACCTGTTAATGCTCAGTTTTTAATTTAAAAAAAAACCTGCTTACTCTGTGAGTTTTCCTAGCTGGTCATTAATTACGGAGAGAGCAGATTGAGTTTGATTACACCTCCCATATTCTCTCCTGCAGGTTGTGATCAGGAGGGAGGAAGGAAAGGGTGGGGGAAAAGAGAGGAGAAATGGAGGAAAATCCAAAGAGTACACGACGTTTTAAGTTGGTCAAAAAAAAACATAGTTAAACCAAAAGAAAACTGGAAGACTGGTTTAAGATGGTTGTAAAACATTCATTTTAAAATCTGCAGTCAGCTAGAGTGCAGTTTCAAAAGTCAGAAATAAGTTCCAGATCTATTATTACACTAAAGGTCACACTGGAATGAAATGTGTCTGAACTTTCAAAATTGTTTGAGTGCTTTTTTTTCCCCTCCTTAATTAGGTCTTAAGCCACTTCCCAGAGGTACACTTTCTTGTACCTGCATGTAATTTTGAGCTGAAGTGATCACTAGACCTGAACTGCTTTTCAAATACAGAAGTTATTCAGTTGATTGATCCAAAAAAAGAACACAACCTGGCCGGTGAATTTCCTCAGGGTTCTGCCACTGTAACTATGTCAGAAAGCTTGTTTACGTGCGTAAACAGGGTTTCTGGTGAAGTTATAGTAGTGGCACCAGAGAAGCCTTCAGGAAATGTATTCCTCATGATACCCACATGAGAATTTTAAAGGCATTGATAAGAGAGTTGTGAATAGGCAATTATTGGCCATCCCTTCCCTAGTTTTAATAGACATTGATTAAAGAAAGCATGACCTCGCATTTATATAGAGCCTTTCACGTCCCCAGGACACCCCAAAGCACTTCAGTCAGTGAGTTACTTTTGAAGTGTTGTCAGTGTTATGTAGGGAAATGGGGCAGAAGGTCCTGCAAACAGCAAATGAATGATTGACCCAGTTGATCTGTTTTATTGGAGGTAATTGAGAGGAATGTTGGCTTGGACATTGGCAGAGCTCCCTGTTGAACTGGATGTCAGGTCTCTTGGGGATGTGTGCATTAAGTAGGGGGGGTGGAGAAAGAGGGGGCTTGCAGTGCACTTGGAACCGCTCCATCTATCCTGCCCTGGTGAAAATTGGCAGCTGCAGGGTGGGATAAAGTGAGCAATAGACTGATTCCAGTGCGGTCGTGATTTCTTATACTTTTTTTTTCAGTAGCATTGATCTGGCTGCACGCACATACAAGTACTGAATTTGTCAAAGTTTGTTATCACCATCAATTCATCAGCTGTGAAGCAGTGTTGTGTGTATAACTGTGTCATACTGGTTTCCCCCACCACAGGACTTGATGGATTTAAAAAAAAACTTTAATTTACAAGGGCAGGGCCTCCTTTGCACATTGAACAATACACACTGTAGTCGGTCCAGGGGTATAGGAACATGCACAGTATTGGTATGGCTGATTTCAAAGTTTCAAAAGCCCCTTTGGGATGTATTATGCTGGTAGTGGAGGAATTTTTTGTCTTAAGTGTGATCCAGAATAATTTCGAATCAGATAGTCAGACAGGCATAGCGAATCAAGTCAGACTGCAGGCAGTATGCAGCAATCCAAGTTTCTATTAAATGCCAGTTCTGGCAATCCGCCTAATGATATCTATCACGGTAGGGTTGGGGGAGAGTTTGGGAATATCTGCACAGCTTTTCACAATGGAGCTACAACAACTAACCATACTGTAATTTTCTCCTGCACTCCTCCCATCCCCCAATAACAATGACCACAGGCACTGATCCATATCAAAGTGACTTCTATTGCTGTCCGGCTGTGCATCTGATCACAATTGCTTCAGTAAAGACATGTCTGCAGCCTGAATTAAAAATTCAGGATTTTCTTTTATGCTGACGTTGCTAATACTGTAGACTCAAACTGGGGGAGGGGGTGGGTGGGGCGGCGGTTGTCTGGAGGGGTGGGGGGCGCGGTTGTTTGTGGGGGGGGGTGCGGTTGTTGGAGGGGGGTGGGGGATGCGGTTGTTTGGTGGGGGGTGCGGTTGGAGATCGTCCCAAAAGCTCCCATTTTTTTCCCCTCCCTCCCCCCCCCCCCCCCCCCCCCCCCCCCCAAAAAAAAGCAAATATTTTAGAAGGAAATAAATTAATACTAAAAACATATTTATTGGCCTTTTATTAAATGTCAGTTTCAATTAACTTCAGCTCATTGATACAGATGGGAGAGGGAAGAGAAAGGGTTCTTCCACCTTCAGTCAAGCCCACCTGCAGAGTTGTCAACATCAGAAAACTGTTGGGAGCAAGATTGATGATCAGAAAAATTTGGAGAGATCACATGTCTAAAGTGTAACCAAATGCCAGAGAATGTAATTAATTCAGGGTCAATTAATGTCTTTAAAGGGAGCTGGATTGATGACTGGTGAAAAGGTTTATGGTGATATTAATACTATGGTTTAATATTTTCGGGGAGGGGGTGGAAGAATAGAACTTGATATCACTTTAAAATAGAGAATGGTGCTAGGAGAGGGAAGTCGATAATGGAATAATCATGTAGGGTTCCTGGATGGAGTGGGTTTGATGGATCTTGCCACAGATTTTCTTATGTTATTTAAACAGCTGTGGCTGTGTTAATTATTTGGAATGAGATCCATTTAAAAATCAGAGTGAGTCTCACTCTTGATGGTTGAAATTTGACGTCTGTTTCAGTCCAGTGCAAATGTACCTCCTTCTGTTTGGTAACTCTCTGTCAGAGCAGGAGACCGTTGGAGTCACCTTTGTGCTCTGAGACATTCCCTCATAGCTCTTGGTTCCTTGAGTAATTCCTGAGAATTGCTAAACTGCATTGTGTCAAAGGAAGCTTCCAAAAATCAGTGGAAGGCAAAAATAGGAACTACTTCAAACTGGTTGTCAACATTAAAAAAACTCCATCCAGGTTTGAATAAAATGCTTGGAGCTTCCCAGACAGCTCAGCTGGTGAAGGTAGTGACTGGATGAGTCATACAAGCCAAAAGGTCACGGTTTTGATTCTCAGAATATGTTGAATTCATTGATCTGAGCACTAGGCCTGCTGTAATTGCCTCGGCTTTCCCTGGATCTTGGAGGAGAAAGTCAGCCAAGCTTCCCGCTCCTCACTGCTATTCAATCGGCCATTCAGAGAGAGCGAGAGAGCGATATGCAACAACATTGCTTTCTGTTCCCCCTCCCAGTCCAGTGTACATCCAACTACCTGCTCTTCTTTTTTTCCCCCCACCCAAGGGGTAGAAGGAGTTACAACCCTCCCTTCCCATAGCCCACTCCATCAGGGTTGTTACATGGGGTATGGTTGTACGGGTGCCAGTTGACTGATGTAAACGAGATTGCTGCTCGTTGCTTTAACCAGACGAGCCATTGGGGAAGCTCTGTTGAAGTCAATTTGATGTCGTCTGGCTCCTGGAAATCCATGATATCCATTCCATCAGACTACTGGGGCTCCATGCAGCTGCTGCTGAACACTTTTTTTTTTCCATGTGCCTTTTCAGCACTTGTAAAATGCCTTGGCTTTAGCCCACTGATCCGATCCGTCTAAGTGTAATCATGATCTCTCCTCCTAATATAATACAAGTGTCCTTTTCAAATTGCTTCCACCTGACATCTGGCAAATTTCCGTAACTATATACAGTGAATAGCAATCAGACTTCCGGATGAGTGACTTATCTGATTATAATCTTGTAATAGTACGCCTTTTTAAAGCTGCAAAAAACCTGGCTTTAAAAATGGCAGGTCAAGGTAAGGAGGACTATTTAACACTGAAATTAATGAATGAAGAAGAATACAGGGAGAAAATTGCAGGGCTATGGGGAAAGAGCAGGGGAATGGGACTAATTGGATAGCTCTTTCAAAATAGCTGGCACAAGTACGATGGGCCAAATGGCCTCCTTTGGTGCTGAAAGATTTCATGATTCTACATGAACCTCACTGGTGACAAGAGCCTTTTATGAATTAAAAGTTTGATTTCCAGGTTTCAATTTTTCACGAGCAGGCTAAGGGAGTTTTGTTGGTGTAATTGTGCTTACTTCGCCGGGAATCTTTTTTTTTTTCTTTTGACTACGGGGATTGGGTCAGTGGGTGAAGGCGTTCCCTAGTGTAGCACAGAGGGACACCATCAGAAAGTCCCAGATTAGACAATGTACTAATGGATTGTAGGTATCTGTAACCATATCCCAGCAGGAGAACATCAGGAGATAAAGCTGGAGGGGAAAATAAAGTGTGGGCTTCATTCCATAACCGATGACACTGCTGAGTATAAATTTGGTGCTTGTTGTACTGTTCAAAGTGCCTAGGAGTTTGGATGCTCCAGGACCTGAGGGTCACTGTTCATCTGATAGATAGAGAGTTGGCTCTTATACCTCAGTCTTGCTGCCAGAGATGAAGTACAGCAGCAACATGCAGTATAATGTCCTGATGCAGGAGAATGGCCCAAGTGCTTTATAACCGGGGAGATTAGGACATCGAGCAGCAGATGGGTAGGCTTAAAGGGGAAACTTAATGCGTAGTTGGAGAGAGGGGCTTTTAAGAGGCTTTTGAAGAAATGAGAGGTAACAAAGCAAGGGGGTTCCCCCCCCCCATTATAACCCAATTCCTAGTGTGTAAAAGTCCTTAGCACAAAATTGACCCTTCAACAGGCTAGAAGGGTATTGGAAAAGGGGAAACACTGTTACAGTGGGGGTGCTGTTCTGACGTTGCAGTAGACTGTATTGGGGCTGGATAGAAAGAGCTTCACTCTGCATCTAATCTTGCTCAACCTGACCTGGGAGTGTTTGAAACTGACAATGGAGGCAAAAAGTGTTCTGTTCAAATTATTACATTTTAATTTTTCTTTCAGAAAATGGGTTGGGTTGGTTCCAAATAGTTTCTAGGTGACATTTAAACAACAAGTGAAACATGCACTTTTGTAAAGTTCTAAGACACCTTTGCAAGGGGATTGGAGGACACCGAACAGGCAGTGGGAGGTGACCAAAGGGATGGTTGATGAGCTAAATTTTGAGGCGGCTTTATTTTTTGAAGCTGCTGAGAGGTCGCAAGGCTTGGGGAGAGAATTCCAGGGTGCAGGGGCATACTCTCTGAAGGCTGTTACACTGATAGGGAAGGGAAAGGCACAATAGACCATGGTCGGAAGAACGGAAGGAGCATGCAGGGCCACACTATCGCTGCAATCTAGGGGACTTAGTCCAACAGACTTGTGTTCATGTTCGATGTTGTAAGTACAAAAAGAAAATGCATGGAAGCCTATTTCATGGACAAACAAAAGCTCTCAGAGAAAGTTTGCGCTGCGTGTGCATTGTGTTTCTCTGTGTGTGTGCAGTCAGATTAGTGCAGTGCGAGTGATGTGTGCTCACTGTTCTGTATTGATCCGGTGGTTTGGAAGGGAAAAAATTGCCGCCTCAGCTCCTGCCCAGTTAGTGGATTACAATGCTGTTCGCTGCATGTGTACATGTCTAGTATTTCAAACCTGAATCACTGGAAGAAATGACAACTTGAAAGAGTCACAAGTGCACATTTGGGAAATAACAATTCAAGCCCAAGTTGCTAAGATTTTTTTTAAGAGGTAATTTCTCATCTGTCAAGAATTTAACCTCTTTGTGCAGCCAAATCACATATTGCAGAGAGACTGGTGGAAATTCTGATTTCTTTTCTTAACTCAGCAAGTTGTTTCAATCTGGAGTGCATTGCCTGAAAGGGTGATTGAAGCAGATTCAATAGTATCTTTCAAAGAGGAATTAGATAAATACTTAAAGGAAAAATTTGCAGGGCTATGGGGAAAGAGCGGGGGAGTGGGATAAATTGGATAGCTCTTTCAAAGAGCCGGCACAGGCACGATGGACCGAATGGCCTCCTTCTGTGCTGTATGATTCTATGAATGGGAGTTAAGCTGAACACGGGTGGGAAACATTCTAAAATATGTCAACCTGAGCCGGTTGTGTCTGACGAAGGAGAAAGCCTCCGAAAGCTTGTGATTTTCAAATAAAACAGTTGGACTATAACCTGGTGTTGTAAGATTCCTTACGGTTGTGTGTGACAGTGGTCCTAGAGGCAAAAAATAATGCTGGAAACTTACGGCAGACTAGTCAGCATCAGAGAACAGATGCGATGACGTTTTGGGTGTAAAACCTTTGGTCCCCCACATTCTTTGGCTCGATGTCCATTTAGTTCTGATTATGTCTCTGTGAAGTGCCTTGGGATGTTTTTCTACATTAAAAGCGCTGTGTAAATACAAGTTGTTGTATGTAATGTAAGGGTTCAGTATGTAGTGCTTGGTTGTGCTTAAAGCTGCCTTTTTTATATTGGTTCCAAAGTGCATTGGTGCAAGTCTAGGGATATTTAATTTGGGCAAAATTACTTTCAGGGTGGCCGCTGGCTGGGTAAGAACGTCCTACCTGGAGCTTAGGGCAGTGGCATGGAACGAATGTACAAGCAGCTTAGTAGAGTCCTGTGCATTATACATATGAGCTTCTCTTACCCCATCATCCAGTGTCACTGCTGTTACATTAACTGTAACATTAACTCGAGGGAAGATATCACACTTCTGTCTCTTGGCTGAGACAACCACCGACAGTGTCCGCTAGCTCTTTTGGTTCAGTGGTAAATGTTGATTAAATTTTTGTGTCTTCCACGTCAAGCTCCCTGCCCACCTCTCCTGATCCTCCTTCTTGAATGTCTTGTTCCTGGAACAAAACCTGTGGACCTGGCTGACAACTTTCTTGGATAAAATTGTCTCCTGTGTGGATCACTTCTTTAAAAATCCTTTTTGTAACCTTCAGTCAGGTGGAGCTCCCATCTGCTCTGGTTGTGTAATCCCAATTCTCCAGTAAATCTTACTGTTACTTGCTGCAAAGAATGACCATCTTATTTGATAATTGTTATTACAAAATTTGCTGATATCTCTCGAGGGCAAGCTACATTACACTGGAGCAAAATGTTTTTAAAGTGCCTCCTTCCCTAATGCCACTTCAGCTAAAGGCTAGCAGGAATAACATGGAGTCTCAATATACTCTGTCCAGTGTCACAAGATTGAAGAAAAATTTAGGTTTATCAGCATTTTAGATTTTTTTTTTATTGCCCCTCTTTTTGTTAAAAGGAGCCATTTTGTCTTTCTCTTCAAGCTCAAATCAAAGCCACAAACAATTCTTCAGCCCAGAAGTGGTAGCCAAATGTCATTCTACCAAGCCCCTGCTGTTGCTGTTCTGTAACTTGACACTGGAAGGTGTACAGTAGCAGCCAGCTGGACTCACCATGCTATGTATTTGTTTTGCCTTGTGCTTTCCAGACATGAGAACCTTTTAGGGACAATGGTTTAGGGACCATTAGGCCCAAGGAGCCTCCTGTTTTTGGAGATCAACCTCCTCTATCTCCATTCTTGACACATCCCTCAACCATTTATCTATCCAGCAACCCATCCAATTCTCTCTCCAACCCATTTTATATTCTCCTGCTTCAATGACCCTTAATTTAAAGTCCTATTATTCTTTAGGTGAAAAAGTTCCACTTAATTTCTTCTAACTTCCTCATTTTAACTTGTATCCCTGAGCATTTGAACCCTTTGTTTTGATTTGGGCTTCCTCCTAACATTCTAAACATGGGCTCATGTTAAAAGGCACTTTCTGTAAATAGCTTCCGTAAATTGCTTATGGACTGAAATTTGCTCTCGACGTGATTGAGATTAATGTACTGCAGGATTAACAATTACTGTTTTACCTCAGTGCGTCGCACCAGGGATTACATGGCTTGTCGTTATGCGCTGCTGTACACTCCAGAAGCCAATTGTATCTTTCAGGCTAAGGCTAATAGTTCAAATTTATTTGATAGAAATATAATTAAACCAAAGCAAAATACAGCAAGTAATCAGCATCACAATATAACAATACTTAAAAAGCTCCAAAATAGAATAAGAATACAATGTCCTAGCTGTGCTGTCCAGAATATTTTAACTGAGTCTCTGATGATTATAACCTGGGCACTCAACTTCATGGAGCCCTTCCATCTACGCTTTGCTATTCCGGGATTTCAAAATAGATTATTGCGCACAATATCAAAGCAGTTTTTTCCCTTTAGACAGGCGATCATACCATTAATCAGTTCTACCATTCGAGCAGATAGGCTATGAACTGCAGTCTTCCTGCTATCCTGGTTTGGATTTGTTTGCTGTCGATGGACGATTTCCACATCAAACAGCTTGCCTGCCCTCATAATCAGTTTGGCTCCAATATAAGTCTGCAAACTCTTATGCATTAACATGTCAAGAAATGTGAATGAATTTCTGATGCAGTTAACTTGTGACTATATCTAATGACTTCCTTGTAGGAAGCTCTCTGTACCAAATAAGCCCTGTGGAATTGTAATTTCCCTGGAGAACATTCCTCCTCCTCCTCCTCCCCCTCCCACCAACTAAAATAAAGAAATAACTGAAGTTCATTTTAAATTCACAATATTCAAAATACAGAGGGAAGTTTCAAATAAAAGTATTAATAAAAATGATGAAAGTGAACAGACAACTCAACATCTGTACTGGAAACTAAAAGACATATAAGCATTTTATTAAGTTTGGGGGAAAATAGAGAGCGAAAGAAAGGGCAGATACTCTAATCCAGAGTTAATGGCTTTAAGTGGCCTTCAAGCTGCAAAGATGAGGCATTGTTCCTGGAGACTGCATTGAGTCTGATTAGAACAACATAGGAGGCCGTAGCCTGGTCAAAATGGGAAAAGGAGGTAGGATTACAGTGTCAAGCCACGAGGAAGTCCGATTCACACTTGTTGTCAGAACAGAGGTGCTAAGCCTACATTTGCTCTCCCCGTTGTCGAGGAGACTGCACCATGAGCAATCAATACGGTATATTAGGATGGAGGACGGACATAAAAATTGCTGCCTCACATGGAAGTAGTGGCCTTCCCAGGCCAATCGTATTACTACCCCAGCTGATAGAACACAACCAGAGGTCGACCCGAGACCTTCTGAGATGTACAGCTCTGTACCAGAAGGTGCAGTTACCCACTGAGCCAACAGGGGAAGTTTTCAATTCAGTTTCTCCTTTTTAAAGAACTATAGTTGTTGGGTTTAGCTCAGAAGTATGAAGTTTGTAAGTACATATTCCATTTTAAGAATCATTTGGATTATTGTAAACGTTCCAGCAGATCTCCTGTGGTGTTGCTCATGCGTAAGCCTGGTGTCCGGAATCGGTTGTGATATTTTACATGCTAACCTGACCTACCCCTTTAAGATCACTGCTAATCTATTCCCAGTGACAATCCAAGTAACTGTGGTTGCTTGTAAGATGAATTAGAGGTCAATAAGTTGCTTGTGAATTTCAGGTTCCAAGTCAATGACCAGCTTAAAGATTGTTTTGTATCTGTAATAAAGTGTGACATCTAGTGTGTGATAGTTGGAGTATGGCAAATGTGTATTAAACCCAAGACTTTTATATGTCAGTTATCTCTATAATCTATCCATATTAATAAAACATAATTCATATTGCTGTTGTCACACTTTGTTGCGGATGAAATCTTAAAATGCTGGCTGCTGCTTCCCGGTAGACTGAAGCTGACTAGCATGTTGCAATCAGCATGGTTCCCTGTCCCAACAATAAGCTCTGATTGTCCTGAGCCTGTGTTTACTTAACAACAATTAGAATTTCTGGCCTTAAAGAGAAACAGTCACACCTTAGAACAACAGAGAGAGAGAATGAGAGAGATGTTTTTATAAGAGAATCCTGCCTTATCAGCTTCTGTACAAACTGGGATACATTTGTACAAGTTTTGTTTAATATACTGAGTCTTTACACGTATCAGAATGTCTCAATATTTAAAGCCTCCTTTCTAATAACTACACTCCACCCTTGTTTTAGTACAATCTTTACATTACAAGCATTTATGCCTTATTAGATACACTTAAATAATAAATCCCCCATTCCTTTGCCCCACCATTGGTGGCCGTGCCTTCAGCTGTCCAGGCTCTAAGTTCTAGGATTCCCTCCCCAAACCTCTTGTCCTCTCCACCTCCTCCTTTTTAAGACTCTGCTTAAAACCTCTCTCTTTGACAAGAGTTTGGTCACCTGCCCTAATGTCTCCTTTGGCTTTGTCAATTTTTGTTTATCGCTCCTGTGATGCGCCTTGGGATGTTTTACTACATTAAAGATGCTCTATGAATGCAAGCTGTTATAATTAAACAATCCAGTGGCCATGTGCAGAAATACACTGATAACTTGGATCCTGGTCATGAGAATGGGTGGCTGAAATAAAAACAGAAAATGGTGGCAGTATGCAGTAGGTCTGTCGGCTTCTGAAAAAGAAAAGACCGGTTAACTGAGTGGGTGCACCTTGTATAAGAAAAAGAAAGTGTAAATTGAACTTGAATAACCTCTAACAAAATGGCTGTCAAATGTCTCTTGTGTTTAAGCATTGGTTTGAATATTTTTGTCTAAAACTGATGTCCTTTTGAAGAGGAAGGAGTGTGTTTGCTCTAATATTCTCTCAAGGACTGAAGTCCTGAAATGTAGATACATTCTGTGCAGTCGTAACATCCGACCTGGTCTGATTTCCACTCCGTCTATATACCTGCCTTAACTGGAAGACTCAAAGGAATTTATTAAATTATGTCAAGGTGGAGTAGAGGTATAATTGGAGTGTGCATGAGTGATTCACGTCGACTTGTCAAGGCGGTAAAATGGCGAATATCCACCTTCTTATTGAAGGTGAAGTAATACAATTACTATTGCATTTGAATGAAATCACTCACAGCAGTTTGGACATTCTGCGGCCTTGAAATGCAGCAGCAAACGTAAAGTCTGTGGTGTGATGATAGTTTTGCCGCTTGCAGTCAGTCAAGCTGCTGTGATAAGATATCGAGACGCTCGTCTGGAAGAATGCAGCCAGGAGCTTAATGGCTGTCTTTCTCCCTGCTTTGGAAAACTGCATCCAATAATCTTCAATCTTGCGTCTATCTAGACTTCCAGACAAATTGTAGTTTGTGATGTTGCTGGGTTAGTTGACCTTTCTCATTCAGGTCTGTATCCTAAATTATAATCTAATGGATATCTTGCAGTAGAAGTTCAGAATTATACATGGGTCAAATCTGACTGACTTACACTCAACAAATCAATTAAAATATTTCATTGCAGCACTGAGTGAGACGGTTTATTTCTCCCCATGAAACATACCAAGACTAAAGTGGTTTGAAAACTCTCTCCCACCACAGGAAAAGGGGAATTAGAGAACGAAAACAGAAGTTCAAGCATACCCAACATCCCTATCTTTGCCAAGATGCACAGGTTCCCTTGCCCCAGCGAATCAACTTTAAGACCTTTGTTTTCCGCTCTCAACAGCCTCACCCCACCCAATCTGAATTGTCTTCTTCAGCCCTATCTCTGAGCCCAAGCCCTCAGCTCCTCTGACTTTGTATTATTGTTTGTTCACCCTCACTCTGCTTCGCTATCAGAAGCTGATCTTTAATCAACACGCCCAGCCCTCGAATTCTTTCCTTCTCCTGAAAACCTTTCTTTTGTGTCTTCAGACTTTCTTCTCTTTACCTCAACTTTTTTCTCCTCTCTACTTGATTTCTGCTTTGCATTGCAAAGTGATGTTTCACATGAAGCACTATAGAAATTCAACTACTTCTTCTCCCTTTTTTTGTTACTTTTTTTTCACTGCTTCATCGCTATCTTTCCTTCCCTTTTGCCACAGATCTTTGCAATTCTGAAGAGAGTAAGGACTTCGACATGCTTTGCCATGATTAGTTTTTAACCCTTTAAACCTGAATGTTCTCCATGGCTTTGTAAAGGCTGACATTTCATGGATACCCTATGAACTCTGCCTAAGCAACAATTTCACAATAAGCAGGGTGCCATGTTGTACCCTCGAGATCATAGGTGATCGCCAGCCCTTGCTTGTCTTCACAATATATCTGCATTTTAAGTAATTCCTTCTATTCTTCGGAACACACCATCTCTCTCAGTTTAACTATGGTTTTATCACTTATTCTTCAGCTTGATAGCAACCCACCAACAGAATTTGATCAGTAATGGTTTATTTTACAATCATTGGTATGAAGTACTGTACTAAGACAATGAATACTTGTTCAAGTGAAGGTAAATCAGAAAAAGGCCCTATTTTCATCACAAGCCAATAGTAACTTTTTTCAAATATATATTAAAATCTTGGTGTGTGTATATGTACTTGGTGTGTGTATATGTACTTGGTGTGAAGTGTAATGACAGTTTGAGCTGTTCGGGTTGCACATCTTCTGATTGACACTCTATGCCTTTTGGATGCAAGTGTCAATAGCCAGTTGAGCGGACTGATTTATGACAAAACTGGAACAATGTGTCTCCTCCAAGGAACCTGCTTTTTTTTCAACTGATGAGCTGAATCTTATTGATTTTACCATTGAGTTTTGTCAGATACAGAATAGTTTCTTGAGCACGTTTTGTACAGTTATATATTGCTGAACTAATTTGGTAAGTAAAGAGTGGTGTAATTTTTTTTAGAAAGGAAATTTTAATTTAAAACATTGGTTTTGACTGGAATGATGAATTAGATAGTAAGTACACTGATGACACTCAGGTCTACCCCTCTACCACTTCTGTTGACCCCCTCCACTGCTTTTGTTGTCAGACTAAATTAAAGTTCTCAATTGGGGAAAGGCCAATTTTACTAAGCTGAGAAGTGATTTAGCAAAAGTGGACTGGAAACAGCTACCTGAAGGTAAATCAGTGTCAGAGCAGTGGGAGGCGTTCAAGGGGGGGATTCAAGGGGTTCAGAGTAAACATATTCCCACAAAGAAAAACGGTGGGACTGCCAAATCTAGAGCCCCCCTGGATGACAAGGAGCATACAGGGTAAGATAAAGCAAAAAAGGGAAGCTTATGTCAGACACCGAGAACTCAATACTGCAGAAAGCCTAGAGGAGTACAGAAAATGCAGGGGTGAAATTAAAAAGGAAAGCAAAGAGAGCATGGAAAAATGCTGGCAAGTAAAGTTAAGGAAAACCCCAAAAATGTTTTATAAATACATAACGAGCACGAGGATAACCAAGAAAAAAGTAGGTTACCATTTTGGTCTCTAATAGGCCCTATGTGTGGAGGCAGAAGATGTGGGTATGGTTCTTAAAGAATACTTTGCGCCTGTCTTCACAAAAGAGGGGGATGATGCAGAGATTGTAGTTTAGGAGGAGGAGGAGGAGTGTGAAATATTGGATGGGATAAATATAGTGAGAGAGAAAGTATTAAGGGGTTTGGCATCTTTGAAAGTAGATAAAGCACCAGGCCCGGTTTAAATGTATCCCAGGCTGTTAAAAAGAAGCAAGGGAGGAAATAACTTGGAAACATAGAAAATAGGAGCAAGAGTAGGCCATTCGGCCCTTCGGGCCTGCTCTGCCATTCAAAATGATCATGGCTGATCGTCTAACTCAGTACCCTGTTCCCGCTTTTTCCCCATATCTCTTGATGCCTTTAGCATTAAGAAATATATCTATCTCCTTCTTCTTGAATACATCTAATGACTTGTCGTCCACTGCCTTCTGTGGTAGAGAATTCCACAGGTTCACCACCCTCTGAGTGAAGAAATTTCTCCTCATCTCTGTTCTAAATGGCATACCCCGTATTCTGAGACTGGTCAAAAAAAGTAAAAGCCCATGGGATCTAACGGAAAGTGGCTAGTTGGATCCAAAATTGGCTAAGAGGCAGGAAGCAAAGGATAATGGTTGACGGGTGTTTTTGCGACTGGAAGGCTGTTTCCAGTGGGGTTCCGCAAGGCTCGGTACTAGGTCCCTTGCTTTTTGTCTATTAATGATCTGGACTTGAATGTGGGGAGCTTGATCAAGAAATTTGCAGATGATACAAAAATTGGCCGTGTGGTTGATAGTGAGGAGGAAAGCTACAGACTGGTCAGGTGGGCAGAAAAGTGGCAAATGGAATTCAGTCCGGAGAAGTGAGGTAATGCATTTGGGGAGGGTAAACAAGGCAAGGGGATTCACAATAAATGGGAGGATGCTGAGAGGTGGAGAGGAACAAAGGGACCTTGGAGTGCATGTCCACAGACCCCTGAAGGTAGTAGGACAGGTAGATAAAGTGATTAAAAAGGCATGCGGGATACTATCCTTTATTAGCCGAGGCATAGAATGTAAGAGCAGGGCTGGAACTGTGTAAAACGTGGTTAGGCCACAGCCTGAGTACTGCATACAGTTCTGGTCACATTACAGGAAAAATGTGATTGCACTAGAGAGGGTACAGAGGAGATTTACGAGGATGTTGCCATGGCTGGAGAATTTTAGCTATGAGAAAAGATTGGATAGGCTGGGGTTGTTTTCTTTGGAACAAAGGAGGCTGAGGGGAGATTTAATTGAGGTATATAAAATTATGACAGGACTAGATAGAATGGATAGGGAGGACCTATTTCCCTTAGCAGAGGGGTCAGTGATCAGGGGGCATAGATTTAAAATAATTGGTAGAAGGATTAGAGGGGAGCTGAGGAGAAATTGTTTCACCCAGATGGTGGTGGGGGTCTGGAACTCACTGCCTGAAAGGGTGGTAGAGGCAGAAACCCTCAACTCATTTAAAAAGTACTTGGATGTGCACTTGACACTCTGTAACCTACAGGGCTATGGACCAACTGCTGAAAAGGGGATTAAGCTGGATCGCTTTTTCCGGCCGGCATGGACACGATGGGCCAAATGGCCGCCTCCTGTGCCGTAACTGTCCGTGATTCTATGACTAGTTATCTAACGTCCAATTCTGGATAAGCCACAATTTCATCCAGTTAAACATTGGGAAGCCTGAAACCATTGTTTTTGGCCCCTGTCACAAACTTCGTACCCTTCCACTGATTCCACCCCCCTTCCTGGCCACTGTGTCAGGTTCAAACAGATTGTCTGTAATCTCAGTGCCCCATTTGGCCCTAAATGAGCTTATCTTTCCATTAACAAGAACCACCTACTTTCACTTCTGTAACGTTGTCCACCTCCACCCCGCCTCAGCCCATCTGCTGCTGATGCACTCATTCATGCCTTTGTCACCTCCAGTTTCGACTATTCCAATGCTCTCCCTGGCCAGCCTCCCATCCTCCATAAACTTCAGCTTCATCCTATCCCATGCCAATCCCGCTCACCCATCACCTCTTTGCTTGCTGGGAACAATCCCTCAAATTTAAAATTCTCATCCTTGTGTTTAAATTCCTTCTTGGCCTCACCCCTCCCTAGCTCTGTAGCCTCCTTCATCCTTACAACCTCCCCCTTCCAAATTCTGCATCTCTCTGATTCTGATCTTTTGTGCATTCCCACCCCCCCACCTTTGCCCCACTATTGGTGATTGTACCTTCAGCCTTACACTTGACATTTGACGATCTAGGCCTTACACTTTGACATTTCTTCCCTAAACATTTCCATTCCCTCTCCTTTTTAAGATCTTCCATAAAACCAAGCTCTTGACCCCTCTTAATGTTTCTCTCTTTGACTCAGTGTCCATTTGTGTCTGTTTGTTTACACTTCTGTTCCAACAACAACTTGCATTTATATATTGCCTTTAATGGTTTTCTACATTAATGGTGCTATATAAATTCAAGTTGTTGTTGCAACATCATCAGAATTGGGTACTGAGTTTTTAAAACAATTGTGATGTGGACTGCAACTCAGGCTGGAGGTGTCTGAAGTGTTGTTTTGCAATGCAACTGTCGTGTTGGGGGCAGTAGGTTTCTTGCAGCAGCTATAGTGCAAATTGGCCGCTGTGTTTCCTACAGCTTTGGTGATAGATATCTATATCTATCTGAGTTTGTTTGTTTAATATACATTCATTATTGCACACAACCAAAGAATTATTGTTTCCATGAACAAATAGTTTAAACATTTGGGAAATACCATTTGAAGTAGGCAGTGAGAAGAGGTTCAGGAGACAGTTCTGTGTCTTGAGAGGGGTTATGGTGAGAAAGCAAGTAGAACCATGGAGCCATGGAAGTTTACAGCACAGAAGGAGGCTATTTGGCCCATTATATCTGTGCTGGCTCTTTCCTGCAGCAATCCCAAACTAATCCTATTTCCTTGTATTTTTCTATGCATCAAATGTTTGCTCTTTCAAGGAAAAAGTGGATCATGGTTTCTGTTTTGACTACTCCCTGTAGCAAAGCGTTCCATGTTCTAACAATCCCCCGCTTAAAGAAATTTCTTTGACTCTCTCTCCTCGCTCTTGGTGACAATTTTAAATTGATGACCCCATGTCACTCCTCAAACAGAGGAAATAATTTTTTCATATTCACTTTATCAAAACCCTTCATAATTTTAAAAACTCTATTAAATCCCCCCTTGGCTTTCTCTGCTTCAGTGGAAATGGTGTTTGGTAGGTGGGTTAGATCTGTCAAAAAGGGATAGGCTTGTTGAGCCTAATGGTTTTTACTGTTTCCAACAATTCTCAATCAGTATTGTATAATTTAAGTATATTATGGCGCTTAAAGTATTTTGTTATCTATTTTTGGAATATGGGATTGTTAACTTATTTCAAAGGGTGCAGTAACATAAATTTTTTTGAGTATTTTTTGTATTGTTTTAGGAGGCCATTCTCTCCTGGTTCCAACACTTCTTCTGCTATAATGTCAACAGCTAGAAGAGTTTTTAATTTGAAAAAAGATTTAAAACCAAACGTATTTCCCGGATCAATAACACAATCTTCCTATAGCAGTTACTGGGGAGAAGCTCAGGGATGTTCAGTTTTATTACTAGCACAGTAATTATGCCCAAGAGTGATCATATTGATTCACATTGAGAATGTTAATGGCTCTTAACATTTCCCTATTGGGGAAGGAGGGGTAGGAAGGTCATTCATTTTGCAAGTGCTTGTCACTTTTACAGTCCTATTGTACTGATGAAAGGTCCTGACCTTATTTGTGCCTTGTGCAGCCACATTAAACCAACTCAAGGTAAAAGTGTCAAGTCTAAGGAGATCTGAGAATGATTCTGTCAAGTAAGGTGGTGAATTAACTTTTAAAATGCGTCAATAGGAACAGGAGTAGGCCACTTAGTCTCTCGAGCCTGTTCTGCCGTTCAATGAGATCATGGCTGATCTGTGACCTAACTCCCTATACCCACCTTAGCCCCATATCCCTTAATACCTTTGGTTAATAAAAATCTATCAATCTCAGATTTAAAATTAACAATTGAGCTAGCATCAACTGCCGCTAACGGAAGAGAGTTCCAAATTTCTACCACCCTTTGCGTGTAGAAGTGTTTCCTAACTTCACTCCTGAAAGTCCTGGCTCTAATTTTTAGGCTATGTCCCCTAGTCCTAAACTCTCCCCTATCCGTTCCCCTTAATATCTTGAAAACTTCGATCAAGTCACCCCTTAATCTTCTAAATTCCAGGGAATATAACCCGAGTTTGTGTAATCTCTCCTCATTAACCCTTGAAGTCCAGGTATCATTCTAGTAAATCTACGCTGCACTCCTCCAAGGCCAATATATCCTTCCTAAGGTGCAGTGCCCAGAATTGAACACAGTACTCCAGGTGTGGTCTAACCAGGGCTTTGTGTAACTGTAACACAACTTCTACCCTCTTGTATTCTAGTTGTCTAGATATAAAGGCCAGCATTCCATTAGCCTTTTTGACTCTTTTCTGTACCTGTCCATGACATTTTAATTTATGTACACGGACCCCACGTCTTTTTGGACCTTCTCTGTTTCGAGCTTTAAACTTGATACTTTGAGTCTCCCTCTGTCCCCTAATCCATGCCATTACCACCTCAAAACAGGATTTCTCCAGTGCTTCCCTTGCCAGCATCCCTGCTTCCACCCTCCATAAATTTCTGGAGGACTGTGGTCGTTGTTCTCCCCTGCATCACCATCGCCCCCTGTCCTTGCTAAGGTGCAATGACTCTTCACCTTCAACTTCCTCCATGGCCTTGATCCTCTTTTACTTCTGCAATCTTTTCCAGTCTCTTCTTGCACCCTCTGCTCCTCCAATACTGCTCCACTATCCTTCAACCACTAAGAGAAGGCTCTCTCTCTCCCTTAGCACCTCTGCCTTGTTACTTCCCTCACCTGCTTTCAAAAGCCTTCTCAAGATGTTTCTATTCAATGCCTCTGCTCCCTCCTTATCCCTCTTTGTCCACTGCCCTACAAAGTGCTCAGACATCTGTGTCCATGGAGGATGTTACAGGGTGTTTTAGTAGTGCCAAGAAGTTATATCTGGTGCGGTAGAGAGTGCAAGGTCTAGTTTTGATGCTGCTCTTTGACCTAAAGCTGAAGTGAAGGAACTCTCGCTGTCGCTCTCTTGCCCACTCTCATGCTCGCTCTCTTTCCCCGCCCCCCCCCCTTCTCTATCTGATGCACGAGTGAATTGAGTTTCTCTTGGGCATGAATGTGGCTACAGAAGAAAATTGCCCCAAATTTTGTCCAATTTTATTTGAAGCAAAATTTAGAACCAATTAATCCATTAAACTCTGACCAAAGTTTGAATTTGAAAGAAAATCTCTTTTTTTTTATAAGAATGTTCTATCTAGTTATATAATAGTATATTCTAAGATTGGGACTTAGTACAGAGAGGCTTTACACAAGAGCCAATACTGTCAGTGGCCTTGGTACCACTTAACTAGATATCAGGGGTATGGTTATTTCAAAAAGGATTAAATCTGATACCGATTTTAGTTGGAAGGATGACAAAACTCCAAGCTCCTATGCTATTTGGCATTAGATCAAAGCTTGTCTGAAGGGCCCACTTTAACCTTGGTTCCTTTGGTGGATACACTCACTCGCAGTGTCGTCATTGTGATTTTAATAAGAATGTAGGAAAATTTCACACTCTTTCTTTCAATGTAAATGTAAACTGTAAAACATCCAGTCGTACAATCACGGATTTTGTCATTCCAAACTTGTGTTGTATCTGAAGAGGATTTTGAGAACATTATGTGTAAGGTACATGACTGTCACTGGTGGTGGGAGCAATTTGAGGTAATGAGTTAAGAGTATCGCACAATGCTATTGAGTATTGGCTTAAGTGTGACTTTTTTTCTCTCTGGCAGATTGGCAAATTAACTAGCATTAACAGTGACATAAGGATGTTCTCTACAGTACTAGTGGTTACAGGCGGCAGTGGTAGGAACAATTTGAGATGGTGAACTAAGAATACCTAGATTCCCCAGCCAGGGAAAACATCCTCCTTGCATCTACCCTGTCGAGCCCTGTAAGAATTTTGTATGTTTCAATGAGATCACCTCTTATTCTGGGTGTGCCACTGAAAATGGAACAGAGAGATCAGGGGATGCAAAGGAGGCAAGAGTCAGAAGAGCAGAAGTCATGTCCTGGCATGTAGGATTGGAAGAGGTTGCAGTGGTGGTGGTGATTTGTAAATGAGGTTGAGCATTTTGAATTCAATGTACTGAAGCACTTTTTGTTTTCTGGTCAGCTGTGTGTGTTAAACATAGTGATGGGTTTCCAGGCATCAGAATCTTCAAGCCAACCCATTGATTCGGAGTGCGCATTCTGTCCCCATAGAGATGCACCTCACTTATCAATGGCTTCAGTCTTAATGATAAGTTGGTGAAAGTTCTTGCTCGTCCATGACTTGATCTGGGACAATCAATTTGATAGCACAGTGGTGGTCAGTCAATCCAAAGCAGTGCTGGAGAAGTAGAACTGGGCATTGTCCGCATTCATGTGCCTAATGATGGTGTCATCAAAGAGCAACATGTAGATGAGAAAAGGGAAGGGAAAAGTATGGAACTTTAGGATGCTCTTGAGGTGAGGGAAAAACCATTGCAGGAGATATTGGGACAAGTAAGAGTGGAACTGCATGAGGGCAGTGCCACAGAAATGGACCACAGTGGAGATGGATCAAATAGTTGACCATCTTAAATATCCTGGAGAGGTTGAGGAGGGGTAGTGTGCCATGTCTGTGGTCACAAGATGCCATCAGTAACTTTGACCAGGGTGTTCTCACTGCTGTGGGCAGGGTTGACGGGGTTTCAGTAGGAAGTGATGAGTGGGTGGGAATGGAGCTGGGTAGCAACAACTCACCTGAACAACCTTAAAGAGCACAGGGAGGTTGGAGAAAGGTCAATAGTTGGAGATGATGGATGAATTGAAGATAGCCTTTTTAAGAAGGCAAGGTGACGTTGGCAGTTTTCAAGAGCAAAGGGACAGAGCCTGAAGAAAAGGAGCCATTGAGCATTGGGTCATGGAGAGGCAGTTGTGTGATAAGTGGTTGGGTTGGGAGAGGGTCAAGGGCACAGGAGTTGAATTTTGTGGAGGCGATTAGGTTGGAAAGAGACAGAGGAGAGTGATGGAAGATCAGGGTTATTCTATGGTAAGGGAAGAGGCTGAGGCGACCAAACAGTCAAGAGCTTCAAGACAAAAAAAATCCTTTAGTTTCTCACACTTAACATTGGTGAGCTAGAGGGCTCAGAACAGGTGGTATAGCATGAGAAGAGGTGTTTGGGATTGTCCGTACCCTCCAAAATAATCCTGTAGGAGGATTTGAGTGTCAAGTGAGAGACGAGGCATTGTTCAAACGTATCCCACAACATTAAGGTGTATTGGTGTGTTTTTTTCCTATACTATATTGGTATCAGTCCATTAATCATCCTTGTGATAAAACCGACTGGTTTTAGTGTAATTTCTGTGATCAAATGGTGAAGTATTTTCCCTCAAACAGGTCCTGTTCTCTTAAAATCTTGTCTGGTAATAATTCGGGTGGTACTTTAACCTTTTCCTTAACTGAAGACTTTTTTTATATTTTAGGGAGGACAGTCGCTGAAGAATCGGAATCCACGTCTATGTCCGTATTTGACAGTAAGTGTGTTTTACAGTAAAGGTTTTTTTCTCCCCCCCCCCCCCCCCAATTCAGACCTTCTGTTGTTGGTTCAGTTATGTTGAAACACATATTGTTGAAGTTGGAAACTAGCCTGAGTACATTCTTTCCATGTATGACAGCAACACTCAAAGAATGCTGGATGTGTGCTTGGCTCCATTGTCTGCTTTGATGTTTCAGTCCAATTAGTACCCAATAAAATAATGATTGTTCGATTGAGGTAGACAAGCATTGTATATTGCAAGCATGTCCTGTCTGTTAACTTGCAATGAAAAGGATAATTCCTCTTTATGTTTACGAGCCTTTTGTCGTTAATGATGTGGTGTTTCCTGGCGACCAATCTGCACCCTTCAGCGGGCAGTTGGGGTACATAATGTCACAAAGGGAAATTAAACGGGTTTCTCGAAGACTTGTTTCAAATTGACATTATTGGTAAGGGAATTCTGTAAAGCATTGATTGATTGATTGATTGATTTCTGAAGGATTTAGTGTTAAAATATACACACCCTTTTGTCACAGTTACAAAGTCTTTATTTTCCAGCCTTAATTGCTCCTTTCCTTGTAGTCTTGTATGTACCCTGTCTGCTCTCTTAGCTGGTCCTTCACTTCTATAACGCTACTTGCCTTTTCAATGTATAATATTCCTGCTTTTTTATATCTTTCTCTACTTTGTCTCTGGATCTTCATTGTTTTATTTTAGGATCTTTGCAGCAGGTGATCTAGAGACTCTAATGAAGGCCATGACGGTTCCCACAGGACTGGTGGGAATGAGCCAATTTCTCCGTTTTTCTGCTTAGAAAACCATCTCTTAGTTAATCAAGGAAAACAAAAACAAAGGAGCCATAAAGAAGGATGGGTTTAATCATTTTGATTAAAGGGTGACTTGATTATGGAGCACTTATTGTAGGCACTTCTGATCTTTTTTGCTGTTTACTTTTACACAGAAGAGAGGGGGAAAAAAACCTTTTTGAGTTGAACCATTTCTTTGATTTGTGGCAAGAGAGGAGATGGGGAGCCAAGAATAAGGAGGCAGTTTTCACATTATCCTTGTATGAGGTGGGCAGGCTCACTCCAGGTTATTGGGCAAGCTCACGTTGGAAATCTTGACCTTTGCACTGCCAGGTAGAGTGGCCACCTGTCAGTGATTTAGTTAAAGGGGCAATGCGTCCGTATTGAGGAGGAGGAGGAGGAGGAGGAGGAGGAGGAGGAATTCCTACACCCGTGAGGGGTGATTTGCTCCGAAAGCTTCACTTGTGATTGTCATGTTTTGGCGTTGGCCTGAAGGCAGATGCTGTATCAGTGCAAACTCTGACTCTGCCATTTTCATATTTCCTGAAAAAAAAATAATTTTGCAGTCCCTGATATGATTGGCAATGCTATGATATTGTGTGGTGACACTTTACCATATCTTTAATAAATCAAATTCATGACAAGGTACCTTGTCATTGGCACTGACAGGGAATGCTATGTAGCTGAGCAGATCACCATTGACAGTCATCAATTACACAGAGTACACACTTGTCTTGTGCTTTCAACTTATCACATTGTGATATCCTTTTGTTTCCTGGAGATGCTGGGAGCAGATCAGAGATAAACTACCGCAGACAGACCAAACAGTAAAACTGATCATAAGTTTCTTACTGTACAATACTGACACAATGAGAGGGTTTTTTTTTCCTGCTCCCCTCTTCACCTGAAAGCACTGATCATGCAGCACCTCACTCAAGTCACACCACTTAACGTTTGCAACCTTGATGAGGAGTGTTGGCAAGCTATTCAACTGTGCAGGGTATCAGAGTTGAGCTTTATCCTGGCCTTGCTTGATATTTGCTTGAGCACTTTTGAGTAGCAGTTACTGGAGTAAGAACCCTGACTGATTTCCCTCCCCCACCCCCCCCCCCCACCCCCACCCCCTCAATTTTTTTGCAACACAAGAGATACTGAGGTAAACGTTATCCTCCAATTGCTGCCCTAGCTGACCCAGCACAGACTTGGGGATTGAACGTCAGCGCTGCTAAGATTTAAGACTAAACAAGGAATTCTTTCGCTCACTAGGCCATGAAAGGAGCTTAATGATGGTCTCCCTGTACTTCTCCGCGGTCTCTGAGAGGCCCATGAAAGTCGACCGGGATGATTAGTCCGCCAACGTAAATATTATATTCCTCCTTCCTGGTGGGGTTGGCAACTCTGGTTGGACATATTCCAAGAGGTTTCATCACATGACCACCTGCCTCCAACCAATCTGCCCCCATGCTTGCGCCATTGGTCGCCTAACATGTCCATCCTCACGGCGCACAGCGTTCCTACACCGTTTGGGAAATGAACAGACTCTTAGTTGCCCGATTGGATGATTCTTGACTGTCAAATGGCCTTTTTCGCCCTCACCCCATCACTAATATTTTTATAACTAATAAGCAAAAGTGTTCAATGAAAATAAAACTTTTTTAATGCCCCAACTCTCTCTCAGGTTTGCTCGCAGCAGTGTCCTGGAGGTTAATCTTCAATTCCTGAAGACTCTAGGTCAATCCTGGAGGGTTGGTAACCCTACATCCCAGTGGGGAAGTGGCTAGTTTCTACCCAATGCCTCTCCCTAACTGACCTCCTTACTCACTGTCTAGGCTCACAATTAGGCGAGGAGAATCGTGGATATAAACCCAATTACTCTGAGCACCAACATTTAATGTGGCCCACACCAAATTGAAGAAGGTGAGACAGAAAGAAAGGAGCTATATTAGTATGATCAAGGTATTGTGTGCATGTATAGAGGAATATTCAATATGGAATGTAATACCACACTTGCCGCTGAAAGTGCTGAATCATTCATGGCATTTAAGAGGGAATTAGATAAACTGTTAGACCAAGATAAAATCTTTAAGCAATAATAGGTGAGAAAATAGAGTGAGGCATTGTCTTGCAAATCAAGAAGTGGATTTCCATCTAATCCTTCCTCCAAACTTCACGTATTAAAGAGTACGGGGAAATAGCAGGGAAATGGAATTAAAGCAGATAGCTTCAAAAGTGGAGCCAGCATCAACACTGGTATGATGGGCTGAATGGCCACCTTCCATGCTGGATTGCTCCTAATTCCAAAAAGGGTGGCTTACAGTAGTTACCGGAACGATATTGTTTTGGCTTTGCTTATGCTGGCGAGCCCAGAAGCGTATCCCTTTTTGTATTACTGAGAGACATTCAGTGGAGGCTTAGTGAGTGCACAATTAGTGCAAAGTCGGATGTGTAAATTTGACCGTCTGGCTGATGTTTAGGGAAGGCTGATAAAGGCCCTTCCCCGGCTCCACCCCGACCCGATACTGAAACAGCATTGCCGGCCTGTCCGGGTCAGCCTGCACGCTGACTCCAAAATGGCCACCCTCTCCCCTACGTGTTCCCAAGGCGCTATTTAATTTTTGCCAGTGTATTGTCCGAGGCAGCGAGCGGGATCATTCTCTTTTACCAGGAGGGTTTCATTGCTTCCGATGCCGGGTGTGTTGGCACATTCGTACTGTAGGGTTGCTGTTGACGGTACTCTTGCTGCTGGAGGCAAACCTGCAATATAAAGGGAGGAAGAGTGAGGAAGTGCGCGAGCAAAGACATTGCATCATAATTATTCCGCAGATGTATTGCTACACCGTGGATGTGGGTTGTGAGGTGTAGATAGATCGACGCTCAATTTTCCAGTACTTTTTAAACCTAGGAGCAGTGAACCTGCCTAGTTTCAAAATGTACAATTAGACAATGGGATTTGGAATCTCTTTTCTCTCTTGGTTGGCCTTTTTCAAATTAGAACTATCCAATCCAATGACTAGTTTTCACATGACTAGCTGGGCCCCTCCAGCGTGTCATATATCAAATCTGAAACCGTGCCCATGAACACAGCTGCTCGAGAATGCTGCCTGTTTGCTGAAACCTTTCAAACATTGAAAGAACTGCGGTGTTTAAAATAGGCCCGTCTGTCCTTTCATCTAACTTGAAGGAGTTTCGACGGACTTCTTACCATGTTTTATAAATTAGGAATTGTGCAGATCTATAAAAGGACATTGAAATCTTTGAGTACTGAAAGATTGTCTTTCAGCTTTCTGCTTTTTCTTTTCAAATAACCTCTGGAAGGAATAGATGGCTATACGTTTGTGAAGAATATTGTTAAGAAGTATTCGGGGTTAAAGTGTCTAGTGCTTGTGCACTGTTCTGAGAAAATACATGCAAGAAATCTCTATTCTTGCTGATGTTCTTACTACATTGGTGCACAAGTTACTGTGTAAAACAGTTGCCAATTAGGCTGAAGCTCCAAAGTTAGCCTGCCCTTCAATATCTCTCCTGACAAGACAGAATATAATTTATCCTGAATCTGGATCCTTAGGGCAGGAATGGCTGTTCAATTGAAGCTCTGACACTGACTGCCATCTGATTGGAGTGGGCAGTACACAAGCAAGACCAATCCCAATATAGAGTGGATTTGTGAATTGATCGGGATCACGATTGTAGCACTGCAGAAATTTGCTCCCATCTTTATTTGGTACGACAAAACCAGACACTCTATTAATTTTTAAAAAGTTCTCCCAGTGACCTGGAGTTGAAGGTTCCCCAAACTCGGGCACACTTTGACATCTCACAGTCCAGATCTTGGCTTTCAGTCGAACCCATACAATTCAGCTTCCATTCTGACCTGAAGTTTTCTTTGGCAGATGAAAGAAAGGGTGTGTGTTTGTTTTTATCCGGCCGTATTCAGCCATACGTTGAATTAGCTATTGTTCCAATTCCCATTACCTTGTCCAGGCCCTTCCCTTAGAACAAAAACTTGCAGAAAGCAGCGCAGACATTCAATGTTATCAGCATAAATAACTGCAGCATTGTGTTTGCACCAGGCGATCGAATCCAATCTATGTGACACAGTTTGATTTCTTTCTTGCTGAGCTGGATGTTGATATGTTCATTTTTAGGGTCTAGCTAGCCCTCCAGGTCGATGAACACAATGTGAACCATAGGCAGTGGTAAACAATTTTACAACACCAAGTTATAGTCCAGCAATTTTATTTTAAATTCACAAGCTTTCGGAGGCTTCCTCCTTCCTCAGGTGAACGATGTGGAAAAACATAGTTTTCCACATCGTTCACCTGACGAAGGAGGAAGCCTCCGAAAGCTTGTGAATTTAAAATAAAATTGCTGGACTATAACTTGGTGTTGTAAAATTGTTTACAATTGTCAACCCCAGTCCATCACCGGCATCTCCACATCATAGGCAGTGGGGGAGGGGAGGGGAGAGGTAGGGGGAGGACTCACTTTCTGAATGTGAACTGGCAAGGAAGGGAGGCACTCGGGGAAAATTGAGGCTAGTATGTTAGCCACGTCTTCTCCTGCCTCTTTGCAAGTGAGAATTTGCATCTCCCCTGTAAAGCCTGTTAAAACCAAATTTAGACTACCTCCTGAGGGCTCCACGCTTTACAGCTGCCAAAACCCTCATTGGTGGCGCCTTGATTGTTGCTGCAATTCCCTCCCCGCCAGTAACTTTTTGCTTTAAATGCATTCCTTTTTAAATAGCTTTGTAATCATCAAAGGGCCACATTTTAACCCTTTTGGATGGGAGTTTCAATTTCATTCTTGCTTTCTTTTGATAATGGATATGTTCCTGACACACATTCAAACAAAGAGGCTCAATTCCTTTTCTTTTGCCACACTGAGCAGCCAGGGAAGTGCTTTCAACACTGACTTACCACTCATACCTCCTGCCTGATTGATTTTATTGTGATTCAAAGCAAAATTGTCCCCTTCACTTTGGTGACAACATAAACTAGAGAATAACTGGATCTAAAACTGTGGTGGCACAACCAAAACCAAGTGGGCATTGACTCATTGGGCAAGTGTAGCAGGAAACCTCAATGCTGCCATTGTTCTCAGTCAGTTCCTAGTCAAGCCACACTGCAAGATTCATTTCCTATTGTGCTGTACCATGTACACTGCACCTTCTATACACCTTGAGAGTAATGTAATGACGGTGTATTTAATAGAACAATTGCTTTTTTTTAAAGATGTAAATAACATAACTGGGTGAAAGTTTGGGGGATGTTACAGTCTTCCCTTGCAATGTTGATGCAGAAATTAGTTCTAATTTTAGGGACAGCATTGCAAAATGAACGAGGCAACAATGCTGACTGGAGAACCTCCAGGACCAACTTGGAGGTGATTTCCACTGCCACCCCCAGAAACAGCAGCACCCCCACTGACGATGCCCACATTGCTGCAGGAGTGCGCAATCAGCCACCTTTTGGACACGAGCACACTAAACATCAAATCTTCCCTACAGGCCAACACCTTTTCATGTTGAAACCTGCAAGCATTTAGCCAGCCCACTCAGGAAGGCACACCAACCAGAAATAGTCGCAAGATATTACTTTTAAAATTTGCAATTGTGGTTCTGCTCTGGTGCCGTGGAATCTTCTCTACAATATAAACTGGACTGATGCATCAACAACTTGCATTTATGTAGCACCTTTTAACATAGTGAATCATCCCAAGATGATTCAGGAGGAGAGTTTACCAAAGGTTCAGTCAAGGGGGTGGGTTTTAAGGAGGGTCTTGAAGGTGGAGAGGCAAAGGGTTTAGGGGCTATGAATTTGAGCCTCCTCCTAAAATAAATGGTTAAACATTGTCTTTTGATGATTCTGAAACTATTTGAAATGAAGCCTAGACAGCTCCTGATGGTGGGACAAACTGAGAATTTGGAGAGGTGGGAGGTTGTGTCGCTGGAAGCAGTTGCAAAGATTGGAGGGATGAGGCCGTTGGAAGGATTTAAACACAAGGATGAGAATTTTAAATTTGAGATGTTGAGGGACTGGAAGCAAATGTAGATCAGCAAGGACGGGTGATGGGTAAGTGGGATTCAGGCAACAGAATTTTGGCCGAGCGGAAGATTAGGGAGGATGGGAGACTGGCCAGGCAAGTAATGATGTAATTGAGTCTGGAGGTAACAGGCATGGATGATTCCACATCACTAGTGTCCGTGGGCTATATTGTAGATCCGCCTCTTACATTTATTAAAGTGAATTTTGCAAAGCAAATGTATGCCAGAAGAATGGATTGGAATGTGTAGCTTCCTCTTTTTCCTTCCCCTTGTTGAACCAGACAGGGAGACAAACAAAATAATTAAATGCTCTTCTTTAGCTTTGTTGTACTTTTAATTTACAGATTAAGCTGGCTTTTGCTGTCCTATTCAATGCCACCTCTTTGCCAACTTGATAATTCCTGTGACCAACGAATACAATATGTCGTCCAAAAAATGGGCCTTTATTGCATTTGTATATCAGAGCAGGAGCAGGGAGCCCCAACTTGGACCAAACCCATAAGAGAGCTTTTCATTCAACTGAGAACTATGAGAACAGACATTAGCCATGGGTGTGTATTGACTGGGGACTTGCTGAGATGGCCTATGCAGGAAAATCTACATGTTTATCTTAGTGATTGAGAGCTTAAGATATTTCCCAGTGCTTTAGTACTTGCTAGCTACCAGATAAATACTTAGATTTCCTGTAGTTCCCAGGCTAGTGCGTCGATTTGGAAAGTCCCAGTGGTTCGAGTTTTGATAAAGTTAGTTGAAGTGATGGGTTATTTATGTCCAGGCCTCCTTTTTGAACATTTTTGATCCGGTCTAGTTGAAGTTTTTTTTTAATTGCAACACACAACATCTTGCATTTATACAGCACCCTTTTAACATAATGAATGTCACAACGTGCTTCACTGAGTCTAACTAACATCGAATAGTAGAGCTATGGAAGGTGATTGAAGGCATGATTAAAGAGAGGGGTTTTAGGAGACTTTTGAAGGAGGAGAAAATGTCCCAGTTCATGGTCAAGACCCCTGAATGCTCTGCCATTGATGGTGCAGCAGAGGGAGGGAGGACATGCTGGAGGCCAGGTTTGGAAGACCAGAGTCTGTGGACTGGGATGTTGGGCTGGAGGAGGTTGGGGAAGAAGACCATGGGATGAGACCATGGAAGGATTTGTAAATGAGGCTGTGGATTTTGAATTCAATGCACTGGGGAGTGACTGGATGTCAGTGAGGACGGGGGTGATGAGAAAACAGGACTTGGTGCAGGACATGATGAGCGATACAGTTTTGGATGAGTTGGATGGAGTTTGGACAGATTTTGAGCAGTCAAGCTTGGAGTCATGAAGGGATGGGTAATTCCCTTGGACCCGATCTTTATATTAAACACACGTTCTGAGGTGGGGAGCAATAAAGTGAAGAGGAATTAAATGATGACAATAGCATCGGGTGGTAGGCCATGGGTTTCACCTGTGATCAAGAACTTGACATTGGGGTGATGGGGTCACAGAAACAAGTGCCTTGTACTTTCCCAAAATGAAGGAGAAGCCATAGGATAGAATGAGACAGACAGCAACTTTCCACTGCTGTTTCAGTTTTGGCCGGGTAGGGCTATACGAGTCTTGGATGTTGGCTGGAATCTGAGCAGGCTGCAGTGCACCAGACCTCCAGAAGAAGGTAAGTTGGCCCTTCTATATGTCTGTGTGTGTGTCTGTGCATCTGCACTCTTTTTAGAGCATAGATGCCTACAAACTGGCACCTCTAGTAGCTGATTATAGAATGGCATTGGCAGATGGTTACCTGACCACGCTTGAGGCTACAGAATGGAGTGTGACAGGGTGGTCATTTTCCGAGGTAGAAAAAAAATTATGTGAGGAGGTTGGAAATAAATCTGTTCTTGAGCAAACATTCCATTAAAGATGTGTTCCTTTTTTTACTCGGCTGCCTGTTCGTGGGAGGGTGCCGTATTGCACTGTTGGTGCCCATAAAATGATTAATAATTTTCCGACTTGTTTAGCTACTTCGCCAGTAAGCTACTTCACCAGTAAGCTGAGTTCAGACACGCTAATGCCTCACAATCTGCTGCAGTCGCTACAACACTTTGAAGTTTGAAATGTGTAATTAAAAACTGAGCTTGGAGGGGCTTGAGCTTTTTGAAGAAGATTTGTGTAACTGTTGCTATGCAAATGTTCATCTGCTTGTTTTTACTTGTAGGGTTTAGTCGGCAAGGGAACGGTTTTTCTTTCCCCTTTTGGAAATTTGTCAAAAATAGTAATGACTGGTTTCCTAATCGCCTTATTCTTTTCCATTGTTGTAGTTGGTTCAAAGTCCACAGGGATCCTTTTAGTTTTTTTTTAAAATAGAGGCCTCGTCATCAGAACCCTTACATTATAAAAAAACTGAGAGCAGCCAACCAGAGCAGCACACAGTAGGGTTGCCACCTCTGGTTGCACGCATTCCTGGAGGATTCACCACATGACCCTCCTTCCTCCAACTGCTCCGCTCGTAAAACAGCCTTTATTCCCGTCTCCAATATTTTTATAACTAATAAATGAAAGTGTTCAAAGGAAATGAGAAAAGACACTTTTTAATGTCCCTATTATTTTCCTCCCAGGTTGCCCGCAGCAGTGTCCAGGAGATTACTCTTTAATTCCTGGAGACTATAGGACAATCCTGGAGGGATAGCAACCCTGGCACACAGTGGCACCAATCCCACTCCCTGATATCGTAGAAAATTTACGGCGCAGAAGGAGGCCGTTCGGCCCATCATGTCCGTGCCGGCTGGAAATGAGTCACCCAGCCTAATCCCACTTTCCAGCACTCTGTCCTTAGCCTTGTAGGTCAGGGCACTTCAGGTGCACATCGAGGTATTTTTTAAATGAGTTGAGGGTTTCTGCCTCTACCACCCTTTCAGGCAGTGAGTTCCAGACCCCTACCACCCTCTGGGTGAAAAAATATCAGTCTCCAGGGGTCCATAACTGAATCCACTAAAGGAGATTTACGTTGTGTGTTTTCACTGATCCTGTTCATTTTTGGGAGACCTCCGTGTGCTGCTGCTGCTTCCCCTTTTTCATTGGGTGCTAGTTGCATTGGGCTCCAACTACGGATAGCAGAGTCCCATCTGCCGTATACACTGGTTAAGGGACTGGCTCCATTAACCAGATAACGACTTGCATTTGCTTAGCGCCTTTAACGTAATAAAGTGTCCTAAGGCGTTTACCCACATACATAAACCCACATTTGGATGCATCTACATCGCTTCCCAGAATGTCCGAGTATTGGTATTACTGAGGGAAAAACTGTACAACTTTTGGCTGCACTGCTGTCATATAAAAGTGACATCAGTAAAGCTCACTCATACCTCAATATACCATACGGACTATACACCATCAATAGCAAGAATTGTATTTATGTAATTCCTCACTATGTCTCTCAGAAACCTCCCAAAGCACTTCACAGACCATGACGTGCAGTTATGTGGGTAAACATAGCATACTTTTAACGCACAGCAAGGTAAATGATCAGCTAATCTTTTTTGGGTGATGTTTGTTGAGGGAGCAATTTTGGGTAGGACACCGGGAAAATTGACTGCTCTTCCTCCGTTAGTGCCATGGAATTGTTAATGTGTATGTCAACAGCTATTGGGATGACTGAAGCCATATGTAAGATTTGCACAGGCTCAGTTACAACAAAAGCTGCTTTTATATTGGGCCCCCTTAATGTGGATTCTGGGACACTGGAACTTGTGGGCTGGTTTCTGATGCTTGTGCTACAATGTCAAGCAGACTCAATCCCATTTTTTTTCTTGGATCTGTGTGCCTTCCACCAGGGTAAGAGCTGGATTTAATGTGAACGCTAGGAACCAGCTCATGAATACTAATCTCCTGGAATCCAAGGCACCAATATAAAAGTAACTTTGTAATTTTGGCAACTAACTTCCTTGTTATGGGGTGGGAAAGGTCCACACAGGCTAACAGTGTTGCAGTGCCATTGCTGGTCTATACAGATGGGCTGAGAGTTCAGTCTACCCATTGCCAGAATAAAATGGTAGATCTGACTACGAATAGCGCTGATGACGGCCATTTATCTTCACCACTGGCACTTTGCTTCTGGAAGTCAAAAATGAAACCACCTTATGCACTATCTGCCTCCAGAGATAACACTAACAATGGGGTATAAAGGTGCATTTATATCGCGCTTTTAAATTTAAAAAAAAAGTCCCATCAGAGGAAGAAAGAATGGACACTAAGCCATTTTGGGAGAGTTTGGAGAGGTGACCAAAATCTTGGTTAATGAGGCTTTTAAAAGAGGGGTAGGAGTGGGAGTTGGGGCTATCAGTATGTACATCAGTTGCGTACTGCAGTCACTCCCTCGAGGTATCAGGCTTTGTAATCTTTTTTAAGGCAGTATCAATGGCAGAATGATTACCAAAAGAACAGATCATTATAGACAGAGCAAAACAGAAGGGCACCAGAGTTAATTTATTGTAATAGCTAAAGGTTCTTAATGGTGAGACACACTTCTTTACATCAAAAGTGCACAATCAGTTGGGGGTGGGGGAAATTACGCCATTACTGAATCTTATCACAGTCAGTATTGTAACCTAATCGAAAATAATAGTGAATTGCAGTAAAGCTCACCCAAGACACGACTCAATTACATTACACCAACAGCAAGACCGCCTCTCATTAGTGAGACACTTCACTGTCACTGTCTATGTGATTCATCTTTTGTTGACAGATTTTACTTCATTAATCCCAGTTCTGCTGTCTACAGGGACAGGGAGTAGAGATGGAAGCTTGGTTTGTATTGCGAAGGTTATACTTAAAAATTCCCAATAAATCCTTGCCATGGCACAGCAAAACTTACTTTTCGAAGTGGTTTTAACATGCTTACTTGAAACCGGTCATTCCAACAGCCTAGCACCTCATTAACATCAAGCTGGTGAGATACTAAGAGGGAAGGCTGGTGTCACAATGGCACTTGGGTAAGGGAGATCGGGGGGAGGGGTTGGGAGGGAGATGGGGGAGGGAGATCACAGGCTGAGGGAGATGGATCTTGTCGGGTGGGGGGCTTGAGTTTGGGCCTCGGACTGAGGGATAGCGCTGGCGATTGGGGGGTGCGGGGGGGGGGGAATAGCAATAGTGGCTCATGTTCTTTAAATGTGGGGTCAACATTCAGGTAAGCTGATTTCCTTCTGTTACAGGTGACCTCGAGGGCTGCTTTCCCTGAGTGCGGCCTGTGATGATACGGGCTGCCTCAGGGCAAACCAGTCTTTGGGAGGGTACCTCAAAACAGGTGCAAATAAGAGGCCTAAACACCTGCTTCAAGCATGGGTAAAGGACACGTCTGGTTTATCCTTGCCCAGTATGGCGTGCTTCCTGCCTGCCATTTTGGGGCCTTGGGTTTTTGCCCGACAAACAGGCGCTGCTCGCTGCAATTTCTAGGCCAATATTTCACTCTTTTTGAGATAGGAGGATGGCAGCAACAACTACAAAACTGGAGTTTTGGGCTCTTTGTTACTTACTGTAGGTTTTCAGCCATAAAAGGCGCTCTCTGTCTGTCTGTGAGTCTCTCTCGGTGGCAGTTCGGGAGACCCAGTAAAAGATGGGCCTTTCTGGCCGCAGCTTTATATTAGGGTGGCTGCTGGCAGTGCCAGGGACCCGTGCTATGAAACCAGTGATCAAAAACCAACATAAAAACAATCTAAATAAACCAGCTTTACTGAAGCAGGAAGCATCGGCTTGTTAGGAACCTAGAAGTTAAGGAGTTAAGTCGTTGTTTTCCTGTTTGGGCTCCTCCCCCTTTGGTGGGGGAGGGGAGAGGCCAATTTGTCAGTCTTGTCTTAAACTGGGAAAATTGCCTGAGAGGATGAAATGTTCAAGCATATTTTCCTGGCTTTCAAGGTGTGGTTGCATGTAACAGAAACAAATGTTTAATTGTAAAATAGTGGATAGGGGTGTGGCTACCCCAGAGCCTGCATAGAATATAAGTATTGGGGGCAGAGGGGGAAGGAAAGAATCCCCTCCTGACAGCTCAGATATTTTAGGTATAGCAACATACTCCACTCCTTTATGGGTGACCAGATTTAAACAAACAAGCTGCAATCTCTCGCTCTCGCTCTCGCTCTCGCGCTCTCTCTCTCTCTCTCTCTGTGTCTGTCTGTCTTTGTGTGTGTCGCCCTCTGTCACTCCTGCTGTCTGTGTGTCGCCGTCTGTCTGTCTGTCTGTCTGTCTCTCTCTCTCCTCTGTGTCTGTCTCTCTCTCTCCTCTGTGTCTGTCTGTGTGTGTGTGTCGCCCTCTGTCACTCCTGCTGTCTGTCTGTCTGTCTCTCTCTCTCCTCTGTGTCTGTCTGTCTTTGTGTGTGTCGCCCTCTGTCACTCCTGCTGTCTGTGTGTCGCCCTCTCTCTCTCTCTGTCTCTCTCTCTCGCGCTCTCTCTCTCTCCTCTGTGTGTGTCTGTCTGTCTGTCTGTGTGTCACCCTCTGTCACTCCCGCTGTCTGTGTGTGTTTGTCTCTCTCTCTCTCTCCCTGCAGAAAGTGATGAGGCATGGGAATCTTAAGCCTAAACTAGGCCAGTGCTACACAAAGTAAGATAGAAATGAATATTCACCAGAAGAACCAGCGGAGGGGTGAAATTTCTCCAGTCAATAATTCCAGGGGGAAAAAATGAGCCCAAGTGCAAGACAGGATTCTGTACTTGTGCTGTCTTTTTTTTGGTAAACTGCTCACTGTCCCAAGTGAGGATTTGCTCTCAATTGTAGCTGCAAAAATTGTCTGGTTTATAATTGTTTTTGAGACTTTAATATGAGCATTTTGTTTATACCCAAAGTGCCTGGATTGTTATGTTCTGGAACAATGACTTCCTGCAATCACTTGGGGTGGGACGATGAGTAAAAGCTGGGATGCTGTGATTTTGCTGGAAGGATTATTTGCACTGTCTCTGACCCAGAACCGACTGCATACAAGTTGGAAGGATTCCAATCTGCATTTCATAGATTTTTCTGGTTGTAAAAGTTGCGGGGAGTCGTTTGGATCAGTTCCCTAGAATAGTGTGCTCGCTGTACTGTATCCTAGCTCTGTTTACGAGGTTCATTGTGAAACTTGATTCCTTTTGAATCAGCCATCTCTTGCTTGGAACGGTAAAGTGAATGGGAGAATGCCAGTTTTTTTTTTGAGGGCTTGTGCTGTCATGAGCAATTACCAATTCAGTAAGAAGAAAAAGAAAAAAAAAGAAAAATGATAGTCTTTCCTCCCTTAAGATTCTCCTTAAAACCTACCTCTTCAACCAAGCTTTTGGTCACCTGTCCTAATATCTGTACTCCTCCAATTTTAAGCACCCCACCATTGGCGGCTGTGCCTTCAGCTGCCTAGGCCCTAAGCTCTATAATTCTTTCCCAAACCTCTCTGGCTCTCCACCTCTTTCTCCTTTTTTAAGAAGCTCCTTAAAACCTACCTCTTTGACCAAGGTTTGGTCACCTGTCCTAATATCTCCTTATGTGGCTCGGTGTCAAATTTTGTTTGAAGCGCCTTGGGACATTTTTCTATGTTAAAGAAATGCAAGTTGTTGAAATCTGAAATAAAGCACAATGCATCACGGATCAGTCCAAATCTGGAGTGAGTAAAGACAGCTTATGATTTTTCAGGCCTATCCTTTTTTAATTTGTAGCTTAAATTACAAATTCAGTGATAGATCTGTTTTCCTATCCATTGAAAGAAAAATTTTGAAATCAGAAACCTGAGCCATTTTGTTTCTCTGTTTAAGGGCGAGGAGGACTCCGCACTCTGCTCTTTGCCAAATCCTCGTGACAAGGCCTCTCTGTGGTTTCAGTCCAACATAACAAAATTGACATCAGTGCTCATAAGAACATAAGAAATAGGAGCAGGAGCAGGAGTAGGCCATACGGCCCCTCGAGCCTGCTTTGCCATTCAACAAGATCATGGCTGATCTTCGACCTCAACTCCACTTTCCCACCCGATCCCCATCTCCCGTGAGTTCAATAATCTATCTATCTCAGCCTTGAATGTACTCAACGATTCAGCATCCACAGCCCTCTGTGTTGGAGAATTCCAAAGATTCATCACCCTCTGAGTGAAGAAATTCCTCCTCATCTCAGTCCTAAATCACCCACCCTTTATCCTGAGACTATGCCCCCTAGTTCTAAACTCTCCAGCCAGTGGAAACAATCTCTCAGCATCTACCCTGTCAAGCCCTCTCAGAATTTTATATGTTTCAATGAGATCACCTCTCATTCTTCTAAACTCCAGAGAATATAGGCCCGTTCTACTCAATAGGTCTTCTCTTCGGTTAGGGAAAGAAAAATTAGCCAGAATTCCCACTTTAAATTGCTGCCCGGTTTATTAGCCTCTCCTCCTGCCCCCTGTGCTCAGAGGGCAAGCATGTGGAATTCAGGTGAGCATGGGCTTGGGCTGTGCTGTGATGCCTGTGATACTCGCTGTCCTGGGTTTCATGAATGATTACCATTTGGACAAGGTACCAGAAGGCAACCAAGGTTCAAACATATCCCATTAAGAAGTCAACGTTAGTCACAACCTTGGCTCAGTGGGTAGCACCCTTACCTCTGAATCAGAAGGTTGTAGGTCCAAGTCCCACCCCAGAGACTTTTCAGTACACAACCTAGGCCGACCGTTCAGTGCAGTACTGAGGGAGTTCTGCACTGATCAGAGGTGCTGTCTTTCGGATGAGACGTTAAACTAAGGCCCTGTCTGCCCTCTTGGGTGGATGTAAAAGGTCCCATTGCACTAGTTCTTAGAAAAGCAGGTGAGTCCTCCTTGTAAATATTTATCCCTCAACCAACATCTCCCAAACAGATCAGCTGGTCATTATCTCATTGCTGTGTGTGTGTGTAAGTAAATTGGCTGTGGCATTTGCCAAAATAACAGTGACTGCATTTTCTACTCTTTAACTGCTTGCCTGAGTGGTAGTTTGTTGTCAGCTTCTGAAGACATTGCCAGTAAGCAGGGAAATGTTGAGTTTTGCTTTTTGCCTTTTTTCCCCCCCCTCCTCCTTATTCCAAAAATCTGTAACTGGCAGTGAATAAACAATTTTGATGTCTCTCCTGAATAATAATTGCTGCTGAGAAACCTTTTAAGAATTATCTTCAAGAAATATATTTATTAAATGCTGAATAGTGACATTAAATGAAACACAGTTCTGCAGACTATTGTTTTGTTGTTAACTGACTATCAATAACCATAAAAGAAACTAAGTTAGGAGGCACTATAAAATGTGTAGATGGGAGCAAGAAGTTACAAAGGAACATGGACAGACTAAATGAGTGAACTTCATCTGCAACAGTTTTGGCCAATGTGGGGAAGTGTGAGGTCATCCACTTTGAATCCAAGAAAGACAAACTGGAATATTTTCTTAATGGCAAGAGACTAAGAACTGTGGAGGAACAAAAGGATTTGGGTGTCCAGATACACCGCAAATCGCTAAAAGCTAGTGCACGGGTACAAAAAGTAATCAAAAGGGCTAATGGAATGCTGGCCTTTATCTCAAGGGAGCTGGAATACAAAAGGGAAGTGATGCTTCAGCTGTACAGAGTCATGGTCAGACCCCATCTGACTTTCAGTTTTGGGCACTGCACCTCAGGATGGACATAATGGTGTTGGAGGGGGTGCAGTGCAGATTCACCAGGGCTTAAAGGGTTAAGGTGTGAGGCTAGTTTGCTTAAGCTTGGCTTGTATTCCCTAGAGTTCAGGGGTGATTTAATTGAGGTGTTTTAAAATGATAAGTGTTTGATAGGGTAGATACAATTTTTTTTTCTGGTGGGTGAATGACAAATAAGGGGACACAATCTTAAAATTAGAGCTAGGCCATTCAGCTCGCTCTAAATTTTTTTCACACACAGGGTGGTGGAAATCTAGAATGCTCTCCTCCCAAATGCTGGGTCAATTGAAATTTTCAAGACCAGGATTGACTTTTTTTTTTAAGATCGGGGTATCACTGAACAAAGGCAGGTAAATGGAGTTGAGGTACAGATCAGCCATGATCTAATTGAATGGCAAAACAGGCTCGAGGGGCTGAATGGCCTATGCCTGTTGCTATGATAAAACTTGTCAGGCTGTAACTACTGACTGTATTGCATTGGCACAGGATGGAAGCTACTGACAGCAGCAGATTTAGTTGTGCCTGGCATCTACCTGCCATCACCCCTTCATAATCCCACTATTGATGTCACAGATTTAAGATAATTGGCAAAAGAACAGTTGGGGGGTGGGGGGGAATTGAAGAGATTTTTTTGATCTGGAATGCACTGCCCGAAAGGCTGGTGGAAGCACATTCAATAGTAACTTTCCAAAGGGAATTCGATAGATATTTGAAAAAGAAAACAATTGCAGGGCTATGGAGAAAGAGCAGGGGAGTGGGACTAATTGGCTTGCTCTTTCAAGCCGGCACAGGCACGATGGGCTGAATGGCCTCCTTCTGTGCTGTAAGATTCCATGATGCTTATTTATGTCTGAGAGTTAGGCAAGGAGAGGATATATTTTTACCCTTTTAGTGATGGACGCTTAAGCAGTCTGCGTTCTATCCCGTCAATGGGCTGTGTTTTACATGATGGCACTCACTGATGACCAATACCCACTGATGTCTGTGCCCACTGTGCCTTCAAGATGCCAGTTAACTCCATTCACTTGTGATTGGATGCTCAGTGCAGAAGCAGATATTCCATCTGGCATCTGTTTTGTTGCAGGTTTGTGAAATGACATCATTTACTCTGTGGGGCTATGTTGATGAACTGGCAGATAGAAAAATGGCTACCATACTTCTGCCCTTGCAGCCCTGCTGCACAATCTTTACCTATCTTTCGTGCTACTCAGAGAATTTCCTTTTCCTCCCTGTCCCCTCCAAAAAAAAAATCTTGCATGGGCAGTGACTGCAGACTCCAGATGTTACCGTGACAACTGTTTGATGCGTTCATTCACAAATTGGTCCAGAAATCGCACTAGGGTTGTCGACTCTGGTTGGACATATTCCTGGAGGTGTCATCACATGACCTCCTGCCTCCAACCACCCCGCCCGGCCCCTGCATACCTGCCATTGGCCGCCCAACACGTCCAAACTCACGATGCACCAGCTTCCCATGCCAATTGGAAAGTGAATAGACTCGTTACCTGATTGGAAGATGTTTGACTGACGGTCAAACAGCTTTTTTTTTCACCCGTGTCCAATACTTTTATGACTAGTAAACAAATGTTCAAAAAAAGTTTTAAAAATAATACCATTTTTTTTAATGCCCCTATGATCTTTCTCCTGGGTTGCTCGCAGCAGTGTCCTGCAAACTGGTCTTTAATTCTTAGAGACTCCAGGGCAACCCTAGGTTCAAGTGGCTTTGGGCAAATTCATGGGTCTGGAGTTCGGATTATTTTACTGCACAAAATGGATGTTGCATTTATCTGAATCTGGATGAGAATCCAATACCTTTGGTAGCATAGGATAGTGAACTCACGTCCTTTGCAATGACCAGTGACTTTGAAATGAGCATCTGAGAGGTGGACGGGCAATTGTTTTTTTTTGTTTTCATGTGCCTCTCCTTTGGTTAGCAGGGAGAACTGACCAAGGTTAGGGAAACTGGCTGAGCAACAAATAATTGTGCTGAGTATTTCCGAAGTACAATTATCTCCGAGCATTTTGCCCACTGCAGCCTTTCCACCAGCTGTTACTAAAATTAAACATGTCGTGCTTTTTTTGTTGTGTACTGTATACCTGATGTGAGGCATGAGCTAATCCACTTTTGACAGTTGATGGTGTTGATCTGTCTTTGTCGTGGCTCATTGATTCATCTAGCCAGGCTTTTGATTGTGATCTTTTCATGGACAGAGTTGCTCTTTTGTAGTTTGGTTCTGCTGGTAAAGTTACTTTGATCGGCGTGCTCTTTGTTCAGATCATCTGTGTTTCTCCGCTCCATGTCATGACTGAGGCGCTACCCCTTCTAGGTGCTGTTCTACTGATTTCCTGAGGAGCTGGCTGGAGACTTAGAACTCCAGAGTGTTGTGTTTATTTTTCTGCTGCTTGTCCCTACCGGGGGTTTCTCAGGACAAAAATGGAAAAATGTTTTCTGTAGCTCAGAGGGCTGCTCCTGCAGTCCTGGGTGGTGTGGTGTTCACTCCCTTTTTAAATTGATGGCTTGCAATTGACAATGGGTGTCTAGGAGGTATACCGTCCATATAAATCACTGCTAACAGGAGCATTGCTACAAAGTGCTGGAGCTCCCTGTGCTGTGGGACCCACCAAGTTAACCTTGCGCAGTGGAGTTCACAGCACCGATGGCCAGAAACTGTAGGTTGTGGTGGCAAATTGCTGTATAGGAGAGGATGCCAAGAGCAATCAAGGGTGCAGTGGAGTTTATTTTTCTTTTTAATTTACCCCTCTCCATCGCTTTACTGAAGGCATTAACTCCATTCCTGGGATAAAGTTCCATTGCCGGTGGGTGTCATCTGGGACCGTGCCCAAGTGGCTAGTGTTCATATGCGAGCCTAGTCAATGTGTTGGTAGGCTATTTGACTATGGAGTAGCTGTGCCTGATCTTCTCTGCATGTTGCATCCACGCTTCCAAAAGGGCAATCAGAAGCAGCCACCTTGGCTAAGATTTTCTCCCCAACCCATTGTGCAGAGGCCAGCTGAGATCAGCCAATGCAGCACAGACTGGGGATTGGAACTGATGTGTGGGGCTCAGTTACTCACTGCTTTAATGACCTGAGACACTGGGGGAGGCTGGTGTTTTTTTTTTGAGATGTACAGCAATGGGAGTGGAGTTCATGGGGTAGAAATTGGCCTTGGCCCATTTTTGGTTATGCTGATGGCCGTGTGCAGCTCGCCCATTTTGCCGGCAACCTTTTGTTGACGGCCGCTGAAAAATCCTGAGCCGGGCCGGCCTGATGCCGACCCCACACATTGCAGACCAATTTCTATAATGGGGCCTAAAATGGGCATTATTTCCCTTGCCTACGCAAATGAGGAGCCGAATATGTTTTTTTTTTTAGGCAGCCACTTGGGATGCCTAAGAAATGGATCAATCTAATTTAAGGTCAGATGTTGATTATCGAAATTTGGCCTCATGCCTGTTTTATGCCCGTAAAATAGGCACATTGAGGTCCAATTTCTACCCTCTTGTTCCTATCTATCCTCTGGGATTCTGGATGTGTGACCAAGGTTGGAGATGGCAAATTCTTGAAGCTTGCGCAGTTCAATGTTCCAAATGGACGTGAGTTGACAGCTTAGCTTTCAGATTCGGCATCCATTGTAAACGAGGTGTTATCATTGCTGCACAACTGGTGTTCGTGTCATGTGTGATGGTCATTTTTTGTCCTTTTTGCTTTGTTGTGACTTTGATCTTGATGTCTTTCACCATTCCCTACTCTATTTAACAATACACTTTGGAAGAATTGCCCCCCCTAATTACTGCTCCACCTCCGACTGCAGATATTCTTTTTATTAAAAAAAAATCACGCAAAAACGAGGAAAGATCTGTTGCAAAGTGTTGTTGAAGGATGAGCTCCCATCAAGAGACTTGGAAAAAAAACAGATGATATGTTTATTTCTGGTCGTTTTCCATTGCCGCACAAAAGACCAAACACACAAAATGTGCTGGGTCTAATAGTTGCAAGGTATAAATGAAGTGTCACAGTGATGAATGCTTCCTGTGTTGGTTCTGATGTGGAGATGCCGGTGATGGACTGGGGTTGACAATTGTAAACAATTTTACAACACCAAGTTATAGTCCAGCAATTTTATTTTAAATTCACAAGCTTTCGGAGGCTTCCTCCTTCTTCATCGTTCACCTGACGAAGGAGGAAGCCTCCGAAAGCTTGTGAATTTAAAATAAAATTGCTGGACTATAACTTGGTGTTGTAAAATTGTTTACAATTGTGTTGGTTCTGGGCTGGGGGCATCGCACCCAACAGTGAAGCTAATTAGATACAAATGAACTTGTCTGGCTCACTGTACTGAGACCATCCCATGAGCTGGTATTTGCTACACTTGCCACAATGTGCTATTATTTCGGTCCTAATAACCACAACTGAGGTGCTTGCTGGTCAAACCCAGAATTGTGATCTAAAATCCATTTTAGTGGATGATTTCAGCATTTCTGATTTTCACCGCTGAATGGCATCCCGTGTTCTAGCTACATTGAGAAGTTTACAGTGGACCCAAGGTCACGTGTCCAAGATTCATCTCTGCATATGTCAGTGAAGGTGTGGAGATGCCGGTGATGGACTGGGGTTGACAAATGTAAGGAATCTTACAACACCAGGTTATAGTCCAACTGTTTTATTTGAAAATCACAAGCTTTCGGAGGCTTTCTCCTTCAGTTGGAAAGATTATCTGTAATCACCAGGTATTGTTCTCTGACTATAAATGCAGTAACCTTCCATGGAATCCCACACTTGCTCACCTGACGAAGGAGAAAGCCTCTGAAAGCTTGTGATTTTCAAATAAAACAGTTGGACTATAACCTGGTGGTGTAAGATTCCTTACATATGTCAGTGAAGGGGATGATTTGGAGCTCATCTCCAGTTTGTGGAGAGTGATAGAAATGCACATGTTTACACATAGAAGTTACAACACGGAAACAGGCCATTTGACCCAACCAGTCCTCATCGGCATTTACCCTCCACACAAGCAAATAGTTCTAATCACGTTAACTCGCCCTATTCCTATATCCCTTCCTCCTATCCAATCTAATCTTGAACGTTGACATAGTTTCTGCCTCAACCACTGACCCTGGAAGTGAATTCCACAGCCTCACAACTCTGAGTTTCTATTGGTGGTCACGTGGAACCAAGTCCCGGTCACCCCTTACCCCTGTGCTCACTGACCTACATCGGCTCTAGGTTCGCAATGCCTCGGTTTTAAAATTCTCATCCTTGTTTTCAAATCCCTCTGTCTCTGTAACATCTTCCAGCCCTACAACCCTCCGAGATCTCTGCGCTCCTCCAATTCTTGCCTCTTGTGCATCCCCGATTTTCATCGCTCCACCATTGGTGGCCATGCCTTCAGCTACCTAGGCCCTAAGCTCTGGAATTCCCTCCCTAAATCTCTCTGCCCTTCTACCTCTCTCTTTTAAGATACTTCTTAAAACCTACCTCTTTGATCAAGCTTTTGACCACCTGTCCTAATATCTCCTTACGTGGCTCGGTGTCAGTTTTGTTTGATAATCACTCCTGTGAAGCGCCTTGGGATGTTTTACTATGTTAAAGGCGCTATATAAATGCAAGTTTTTGTTGTTATCTGTACTCTGTCTACATTATGAAAACTGAAATGGTTTTGTAATCTGCGCTGCTGTTTGTATTCTGAATTTGCTGTGTTTATGCTGTCTGCTTTTACACTGCTTGGCCTCTGGATGCAGAAGACAAAATTACTTCACTAGTTGGTGGCCCCGGTCTCAAGAGACATGCACTCTGCCTTGTATATATTACAGAGCTGTCTCTTGACTTTTAGCGCTGCTACCAGGAGGGATGAGGCCTACCATAGACTTCCACCAAAGCCAGCATTGCCTGGCAACTAGGAGATGTGAGTTAAAAGAGGGCGGTGACGTCCTCCCCAATTCTCGTTCCCCTCCCCCCACCTCCCCAGGGAGAGACATCAACCTCCTCCTGTCTTGTTTTCCCCTGTTGCCACTTGGCTCAGCTGCTTGACATCCGCTCCTCATAAAGGGTAAAGGGAAAACAGAACACCCTGCAATGTGTGTTACACAAGATGATGCTAGAGAGCGAGGGAGAACCGGACAAATACCGGGATTTACTGGCTCGTAACACGAGTGCGATCACGATCCTGAGGTGGGAGCTGGCAATCCTAGGCATGAGTCTCAATCTGAATACAGGAGAGTTGGTGATCAACAGATTGCTTCCTGTAATTTACCATCACAGCAAGCTCACGTGTTATGGGACCTCTGATACTGTGCGTCAGTCATTCTCTACTTTAGGCTGCGGATTCTGTGTGGTCAGCTTGCTCTGACACCATGAGCCATTTCTGATTGTGCGTGTGAGACTCTGGTTATACGTATTCCTGAATGTGTCATCACATGACCTCCTGCCCTCCCCACTCCCACCATTGGCCGCTCAACATTTCAATCCTCGTGGAGCCCCGCCTTCCTACAGCCAATTGGAAAACAGACAGACTCATCATTACCGCATTGGATGATTCTTGATTGTTGCCAATCGGCACTTTTTCCCTGTCCAATGTTTCTATTGTAAACAATTTTACAACACCAAGTTATAGTCCAGCAATTTTATTTTAAATTCACAAGCTTTCGGAGATTTTCTCCTTCCTCAGGCAAATGTTACTATAACTAGTAAACAAAAGTGTGCAAAGAATTTTGTTTTAAAGACATTTTTTATTGCCCCTGTGATTTTTCTCCCGGGTTGCATGCAGCAGTGTCCTGGAGATTAATCTTCAATTCCTGGAGACTCCAGGGCAATCCTGGAGGGTTGGCAACCCTAGTATATATTACACAAAGTATTAATTGGCTGCTGGTTTGGGGTCTTGTTTGCTCCCTAGTGATCGACTCGTAGCGGTCCAAACATCTTGTCATTTATTAAATAAATTCTTGGTCACCTGTTATAGGTTCTGTCCTCTTCCTTTTTATGAAACCTTTTGCATCAAATTCTATTAGTTTAACAGAAGAATAAGGACAAATTTAGCCTTTTACCCTATACAATATCTGTAGGAGGAATCGTTCGTTACCTGTCATTGTAAGTGACAGGCCGTGTACAGTCATAAATGAAATGACTGCTTTGGTGCAATTTCCAGAGGACACAAATCTTTGCATACTATTTTGTAATGTGACATTTTAACCTGGAACATTGATCGTGGGGGAATGGGAAAGAGTGACTAGCTTTGTTTTGTATATGCGCTAATACTAGGTGCAAGTAGAAAAAATGTTCCAACCAACAGAGCCCTCGTATGTTAATATAATGGTAATATAATATAAATTCTGTTTTTGTCCTTGAAGTTCAGAAAAAGTGCTACCTGTTAGGTGTATGTATGAACTTTATTCACTTATCTATAATGAAAAGGTACACTTCGGGTGTCGCATTCAAATTTCTGTCTTCATTTTTAAAATAAAAGTATAAAGAAACAAAGGATCTATTTACGAACACAAAGTACTGGAGCCAGAATGCCTGCAGGCTCTTAATTAATTGCTGGATGAACTCGTCCAGTATTTGTTCAACAGCAATTAAGCTTTGTAGCTATAAAAGACAGCACCCATCTACATTTTAGCAGAAGAATGATGCATTGTTTTACCTGGTGTAGTTTCTATTATAAAATAGTGCATCTTCTGACTTGCCGTGAGCAATGCCGCGGGAGATTCACTAGTTTTTATCTTCAGTGTGTTATTGCTCTCTATGAATAAACTGATAAACTTTCTTGATTGCCTGCCCTGAAATACAAATTTCTTGATTGCCTGCCCTGAAATACAGTGATGCAGTAGAACTGGCTGGGACCTGTTACTGTCTAGTGAAAAACTGAAATTGGTGTAGTCTTGCAGGAATTTAAATACATCAACTGGGCTAATCAGAAACCTGACCAGGCTATTAACCTGTTAGTAGAAAGCTTCCCTGATAGATTAGTGGGTAAATGGTGAGATATTCAAAGTTCAGTGTCTGCTGATTTCAACTGAGTGTGGCCTGGGCACCCCTTGACTAGGGAGGGTAAGAAAATGAGCCATAATTTCCATTCTTGATTGCAATCCAGTGATACCTGGACACCAGAGGAGGACAGTGTCAGCTGAGCTGTAGTGCTGTCTAGGGTTGCCAGTTTTTAAAAAAAATATTAAAAACTTTTGCTTATTTAAAAAAAAATTGGAGATGGGAAAGAAATCCTGTGACAGGATCAAGAATCGTCCAACCAGGTAATGGAAGAGTCTGTTCTTTTACCAATTGGCGTGGGAAGGTCGTGACCTGTGAGAATGGACGTCCGATGACCAGTGGCGGGTTTGGGGTGGCTGGAGGCGGGAGGTCACGTGTTGAAACCTCCCGGAATACGTCCAACCAGAGTTTGCAACCTTGGTGGTGGTCTGAGTTACACATTCTGTACTCGCTCACTCACTGCTTCAACTCCCCTGTGAAGAAATGCCACTTGATTGAGATACTGGAGGGCTGGAGTTGATGTGGAACTGTACTTGGGAGAAAACGAGAAGGGGGAAATTAGAAAATTGAACAAACAGCTCCAAAGATGCAGACTGTGTGCCCTACTGGCTATATTTAGAATTTCTTTGGGTTGTGCTTTGGTTAATTATAATCCATTAAAAATGGTTAATGGAATAACATTCAAAATTACAACAACTTCAAAAATAATTCAAATGAGGTGGGGGATCAAACAGCCTTTAATTTTGTCTAATATATTTTGGGCAGTCATAAATTTATATTTTTAAATAGAACCTCTTTAAAATGCTGAAGCTTTGGTTTCTTTTTCAAAAAGAAGATAAGAAAAACTGCAACATCGAGATTCACAAAAATCACTAGATCGTGTTATTTTCTGTGACAGGAATTCCCAGCTGATCTCACCAACTCCAACCCCGCTGCACAGCAACATGACTGCTGCTGGATAATTAACAGGCAGACTTCCTTTAATCAATTCGGGATGATCAGACTATTCTGATCTGAAAGTACACAGACAAGAATCTCCAAAAAGCACAAAGGACACAGAGGGGTGCAATTTCCTGTGGGGATGTAATGGGGAAATTGCGCTTATTCATGCGGCCATTTTGGCGGTCAATTTACACTTAAATTTCCTGCCAATCTCATTAGTAAAAATTGGCATAAAGAAGCAGAAATCAGCGTAAAGAATTGTGGCCTGAGGAAAGTGCGGAAATCGCACAGTGTGTCAAGTATGAAAATCAAAGTTTGAAGCTGTCTAATGATCAGTCACGCACATTAGGCACAGCATGTTTAAGAATTGGGGAAGCTTTTCAATTTTTAATGTGACTTATACTAATGCCTAAAAATACATTCAAAGAAACAAGAAGTACATTACAGATCTCTGTGAGGAAAAATTTTAAAATAACTTAAAAAAAAAATTGCAATAAAGCACCAGAAAAATGACTCATTTCCTGCTGCGCCTAAAATTCTAGGTGTAATTGCAATAAATTTGTGGGTACCGCTCTTTAGCAAGGGAGTGATATGCATTCGGGCGCAGGGGTTAATTGTATCCATGTGGTTTGTCAATTAGTGTTAATTGTATTCAGGTGGTGCATATCATTTGGGAACTCCCTTGTATCCACTTATGAGAGCTGATCTAGGGTGTGGTGTGTGTAATGTGGAGCTCTGTGAATAAAGGCTTGGAAGCAACTGAAGACCAGGCTCCAGTATTCCATCCTTCACCGGGCTATCCAGTTTTTGACAGCAGGGATCGGTGAGCGGGCGTAAAAGATTGAGGCAATTCTGGTCTAGCGTAATCGCGTGCGTAACACACTTGTGCCTAAGTTTCCTCCTATCTTTTGCGCCATATATTATGCCTCAATTACACGTGTCTCCATAAATAAGGGGCTTTCTTATTCAGTCAACTCGTGCCCGCACTCTGCACAATTTACTGTTTTTAAAAATTTCTTTATTGTCTTGATGGGTCTAAAGACCTGTTTCTGGACTATTCTTGACTTCTATAATCTGAAGCCTGAGTTTTTGGGGCCCTCAGCAGGTGGTAAAACTCTCAATTCCCACACTGCCACATGGGTCACTGAAGGGATTTCACACTGTAATAGTTGCTTAACTTTCTAATGCCGTTACTGGGCTTCACTTTTATGACTTCTGTAAATAGAAACTTATTCCGCGCAGATGACTCAATTGGTAAATACACTGGAAATGAGGTGTACAGACCAGGATCACCTGAAGCTCAGTCCCGAGTTTGTGCTGAGTGAGTTGATCTTAGTGGGCAATAGTAAGAGTGCTAGAATTGGCTTCATTGCACCTGGATAGGGAAGTGGGGGGAGGGGGAAATTCCTGCTCACAGTCCCTTTCCAGTGATCCCCGCGAAGTTGGACGAAGATTGGATTGGCCTTGGCTGTGATACCCTCCATATATGATTAGCTTGCTAATACTCGCTGTCCACATCTCCTGCATGAAACATGGCTACTTGACGTGAGGTACTGAATGGTTGTCAGTGCCCACAAAACTGCACCTGAGAAGTCGCTGTCTTCGAGACAGGGGGGAGGGGGAGAAAGAGAACATTTTATTAAATTGTAAATATTTCTAAGGGGACCGCAAAGTTTAATAAAAGGACATTCAAAACCTGGAATTTAGACAGGCACCATTAATTGGATTGGTGTTGGGTGTATTTAGCAAGTCTCAACATCTCTTGGTAACTTTCAAGACATGAATGACAACATTCAGGAGTGTGATTTTAAGAAGAAAACTCTGCTGACATTTCTGTAACCCAGAATAAGGGCTTGTGAATTCCCATGGCTAATGGAACACACACTTAAAGGCAGTAATTTCAGTCCCTTTTTTTGGAGTCCAAGAATAACTGAAAGAAAGATGGGCCAGCAGCAATTCCTTTGTAATACTTCTCAAAGAAAATCCTTGTCTACAATAGTGTGAAAAATAGCTGCTGGCTGGATACAGAAAAATTTTCGTTCTGCATTACTTAATGGAACAATCATTTATTTTCAGACCATTTTTTTTTCTCTCTCTCCTAAATCAACAATGAAGAACCAACAATATCTAATGTTGATGTTAAATATACTGCCCAAAAAGCATGCTTCCAGTGTGTTCAATATTGAAAATATTGATCTGTATTTGTTTTGGGTGTTAGCCCTGGTTTAGTGGTAGCACTGCCATTTCAGAAGGTACAAGCCAAGATTTGAGCACATAATCAAGGACCACACTTCAGTGCTGCATTATGGGGGCACTGTCTTTCAGATGAGACATTAAACCGCTCCCTCAGTTGGATGTGAAAAATCCTCTGACGTTATTTAAAGAGGTCAACTGAGATCGGGTGGCGTATTCCTTCAGAACATAAACTGGCCTTTTTTCTGACAGATGCTATTTGATGTGCACATTTCTGGCATTTTCTGCTATTTTTTTAAAATTGCAATATTTGTAGGTCTTTTTCATGTCTCAAGTCCTGCAACTGAGTTCAGGATAAAATATCATTGAGGATTTGGTGTTTTTATGCATCATTTTGCCTCCCAATTCTCTCATGTCCTTTCAGAGATCCCTGCAGCAATCACTATTACAATCAGAGCAAATGGTAACAATGGCACTGTGCATTTTTACAGTTTCAAATCCTCACATATATGGCTGACTGGTGAAAAACTACTGTGCAGTGCCTATCTCGGGAATGATTACAGTATTTATCAAATGTGGAATGAAGATTGCCAGAATTGGAAATGTGGCGTGCGTTCTAAGGGACGTTTAATACTAGGGTTTAAAACACTTACCGAATTCTTTCAGTAGCACTAGACCTGCGGTGAATTGCAGAAGCTGGTTAAAACCCAGCTAGTTCTTTGTGTGGTGCAGACCTGGTCCCACACTTGGACTGAGCAGCCATACCTGTTGTCAAGGTCAACATGCATCGTGGTTTGAATTTGCCGTTCTGGGGGGGATGTTCAACCAAATGGTAAATGTGTTCTTTAACAAATGAGCTCACCGCCTCACTATAGCAGTGATAGCCCCTGAGGTTGGCCTCTGAGCCATTGAGTTAGGAAGGACAATATAGGTCAGGAATCCTGATTGCTATTCAGGAACCCCTGTTGGAAGTACCCATGTGAACACTGAATTGGGTTCATCTGTGATGCCCTGTACAGTCGAGTAGCTTCTGACGCTCGCTGTGAGTGTACGCATGATCAAGGCTTTTAAACCGTTGCTTCTGTGACTTTTAAACTGTCTTAATTAGCAGCGAGGGACTGAAGCCTGCAAGTAAAGAGAGTTAATCTGGCCACTTGAGTTCTGCATTGAATATTTTAGGAACACAGCTGGTAGATTTGTGAGTCACTAACTCACATCGATGAGGAGTGAATCTCTTGCAATTGCTGGGGTTTTGATGTTTGCAGTCTGTGAATGGCGCTGAGACTATCCTAAGGGATGATGCTTTGGTCGAGGAGAAAGGTTTATGTAGCTACACTGTGCAAACGATAAGACTTATTTTCTGGAACTGAAATATTTACTAATTAACCATAGGAGTAAAATTATGTAGATATAGTAACTTAATAGAAAGAAAGAACTTGCATTTATATAGCACCTTTTCAGGACCTCAGGATGTCCCAAAGTGCTTTTCAGCCAATGAAGTACTTTTTGAAGTGTAATCAGCATTGTAATGTTAAACTATAAGAGCAATTTTCTTCACAGGGAAAAAAGGAGAGTCACACCAAAATTGATAAATCATCACTGATGCTGAGGTTCTATTGGAAGATGTGTAATAAAAATCCTACATTTGGCCAGAGAAGGGAAGAACGTCAACTAAGGTTCCCGTCTTCAATCGCTGTCCAATGACTGAGGTTGAACTGTGTGTGGTCATCGGGTGAAAATAGCAATAGGCTTGGACAGCCTGTTTCCTTCATCGTTCAGACTCGTGTCTAGAGGGTTGTTAGCCTCTCGTGGGCCCACAACCCCTGCAAGAATCCCTGAACAAAAGAAGAGAGGCAAATGCTGAAAATCTGAAGAAAATACTGGAAGTTGACAGCAGATCAGACCTGTCAGGAACATTTTGGGCTGGACTCTTCTTTGGAACTGAAAACTGGAGGATAGACGAGCATTTTAGTCACAAAGAAGTGAGGGGCAACAGCAGCCGATTCCACAATCACACAGGGGAAGTTCATGCAATGAATGACTTGTTACAAGGAAAAAAAAGTGAGAACAAGGAGGGAAATTGGGGAATGGGGTGGGGTAGAGAAGAGAGAGACACTGCAGGGGCAGATCTGAAATGAAAATTTTGGAAATGCACAGTAGGTACATTAAACCCATGACGAGGAAAAGCAGACCCTCCACCCAGCTAGAACTGTGTAGGGTCTATGCTGAGAACACCAATACCAACACTCTCTCTCTCTCTCTCTCTCTCTCTCCCACCTCCCCAGCACGCTGACAGACCTGCTCGACAACATCGCCACACCAGCTGTAATGAAAATGGAGCATGTAACTGAGATCTGAAATATTGCAGCATCTTCACGAGGGAAAAGGATGAAATTTGATAAATGGGGTGGAACTTTTTTTCAAAATTCAGAATTAATTAGAAATGGAGAAATAATTATTTTGGTGTGTTGTGAATGGAAGCCTAAGCTCCTTAATCCCCTCCCCTTTCTGTGGTGGTGCCCTATTATGTTTTATCTTGCATAGAATTTTACAGCGTGGAAAAAGCCATTCAGCCCATTCAGCCCATGCCATTGTTTATGCTCCACACGAGCCTCCTCCCACCCTACTTCATCTCACTCTATGAACAACATATCCTTCTATTCTTTTCTCCCTCATGTACTTATCTAGCTTCCTCTTAAATTCTGATTTTAGAACAAGGAAGCAGTTTAAGGTATTGGTGAATTAGCCATCCATGAAATCCGAGTTTTGAAAACGCTCAAATACTTTGTCCACAACATCTGCAATAGAGGCCGCAATAGGAGGCTGGAGTGTTATGTTACTAGACCAATAACCCAGAGAACATGAGTTTGAATCCCACCATGGCAGTTTGGAAAATTGAATTCAGTTCTTAAAAAAAAAACCAATCTGGAAATAAAAAGCTGGTATCAGTAAATGTGACCATAAATCTGTCGGATTGTCGTTTTTTTAAAAAAAACAACTGGTTCACTAATGTCCTTTTAAGGAAGGAAACCTGCCGTCCTTACCCGGTCTGGCCTACATGTGATTCCAGTCCCACACTGACGTGGCCAAATCTCAAGTGCCCTCTGAAGTGGCCTGGAAGTCACTCAGTAGTATCGAGCCGCTATTTAGATCAACCAGTGTTGGGCCATAAATACTGGCCTTGCCAGCAATGCCCACATCCTGAGAATGAGGTGAGTAATTAAAAAAAAATAAATGAACTGTGTACTGTTGCTCTGAAAGTGACCTGATTAATCCTATTTATGTAAAGCCTTTGTTTAGGCCTCTGACTCTCTTTAGTTGGTTATACAATGGAATTGATAAATTTTGAAAACTAGTTGTTCGTGTCTGTTGACCGAAATAGCGGCTTGTGTTTACACAGCACTGACTAATCACAAAGACGAATCACATTTCCCCTATGGCAGATCTCGCGTATGGTGAGTTCTAATTATTAAACATTCTGACTTCACGTGTATCGCACATTGGGCAAATCCCAGAGGTAGTTGTTTGTAGATTTGACACAAACCTAATTGGCAGAACACTTGCTATATATGTACAGTCTATTCCTAATTCAAAGTATTTTTGCACTGAAAACATTTGATTAATTCAAATTATTCGATAATTCAGTGTAAGGAACACGGCAAAATGGGAGTTTAGCACTTTTTAAAATGTCGAATGAATTATTTAAATTAATGGCTTTGAATTAAGAGGAGTTCGCATTGACTCCCACCTCTCCACCCCTCCCTACGTCCTCAACGGATTGAAATCAAGAATCACCTCACCATCGCATATTTTTTTTACCTCATTGTTTCCCAGGATGCCAGATCCTTAACTTCCTTAGTCTTCCTTTTCCTACAATCTACAGGCTTTTAAAACCTAAGCTTATCCTGATTTATCTTGACTCTCCTCCTGCTCTATTCAACTTTTGATGGTGTCCTTCACCTAGGTTTCCATAATAACAATTTTTAAAAAAACAATTGAAGCAGGAGTAATAACCTAATTTTAGATTTTGTCCAACTGGATTCAAGCCAGTCGAGGAAATTGACTTCCCTCGACTTCACGTGAACGAATTGGAGCTCAACCTTGCCTGGAGATAAATACAGGAATTTAGTTTAATTCCAAACCGGAATGGCTAGAAATGATTAGTTTGACGGGCTCACAGTTACCAGCTGCCACTCTCGCTGGGCTGCAGCATTCTTAAAGCATTTCCATTTGAAGAAAGCAACCCCCACCCGCCCCAACAAGAGTTGCTTCCACAATTAATATTTTGACTTGCCATCATCATTCCTGATGTAAGCAAAACTGCTGGGTCAGCATTCTCTGATATTTGGGTGGAAGCCCATGAAGATCTCACTGCTCTGACTATCAAAAAATAGCATTAACAGAAATGTTACACTGCACCAACTGCTGTTGAGAACAGTTCAGGCTGTTTTTAGCTGCTCTGCTCCTCCTTTCCCAAGTGGAGTATATAGTTCCTTTGCTGGCTCACTCATTTCAACCATCTTGTTTTCATTTCTTCTATCTATACCAACCTCTTAAAAGACTCTTCAAATCTAGCTGAAATGGGGAATCCTCCCCAAGTCACAGGTCTGCTTATGGCTTGTAGGTTGATGATTGGCAACTAAAATTGAGTGACCGTTTCCGCTCAAACTCGGGCCATTAGGGTCTAGAGAGGAGTGAAATTCTCTCCTGTGGATGAGTGGGCGATGGCTGATCATGAGCAATCCCAGATTATGCACCCTCTAGAGTTACAAAACACACTCGGAAGCAGATTGCTGTTCTATCTTGGCTGGGGTATGAATTATGCTTTGGCTGGGGAAAGGAGCCTGTGATGTTTGAAGTTTCTCATTAGTATTATAGAATCTCTCAGCACAGAAGGAGGCCATTTGGCCCATCGTGCCTGTGTCGGCTCTTTGAAAGAGCTATCCAATTAGTCCCGCTCCCCTGTTCTTTCCCCATAGTCCTGCAAATTTATACTTTTTCAAGTGTGTATCCAATTCCCTTTTGAAAGTTACTTTTGAATCTCCTTCCACCTTCAGGCAATGCATTCCAGATCATCATAACTCGCTGTGCAAAAAAAAATTCTCCACATCTTCCTTCTGGTTCTTTTGCCAATTATCTTAAACCTGTGACCTCATTAGTGGGATTGTGGAGGGGAGATGGCAGACACAGCTAAATCTGCCTCTGTCAGTAACCGTGATAGTACAATCAATAATTGCCAATATTTTCGATGGGAATGAAACTGCATTTTCCATCACTAAACTGATTTTTCACAGCATGCTACTTAAAATCACACTTCTGATTCACACAGCAAAAGGCGCACCAATAAAATTTAGCCAAATAGCTTTAAAATATTATTTTTAGTTTGCTTCCAATTTTCCTCCCTCCTCTGCAAGAAAAAATTTGCATTTATTAAATGTCTTAGCACGACAACAACAACTTGCATTTATGTAGCATCTTTAACATCGAAAAATGTCCCAAGGTTCTTCACAGGAATGTTATCAAACAAAATTTGACACCCGAGCCACACAAAGTTGATATTAGGACAGGCGACCAAAAGCTTGGTCAAAGAGGGAGGTTTTACGGATCGTCTTGAAGGAGAGAGAGGTGGAGAGGTTTAAGGAGGGAATTCTAGACCTTGGGGACTAGGCAGCTGAAGGCATGGCCGCCATGATGTCTTGAAGTGTTTTTGTTATGTAGGTAAATGTGGCAGCCGATTAAGCACTACAAAGTCCCACAAACAGCAAATCAGATGAATAACTAGTTAATCTGTTCTTGGTGGTCTTGGTCGAGGAACGATCATTGTCAGGACGTCAAGAAAATCTCTGTTTGAATAGTGTTGTGGGATCTTTAACGCCCACTCTGAACAGGTAGATGTCGTCTTGGTTTAATGTCTCATCTGAGAGAAAGAACTTGCATTTATACAGCACCTTTGACGACCTCAGAACATCCCAAAGTGCTTCACATCTAATGAGGTACTTTTTGAAGTATAGTCAATGTAGGAAATGTGGCAGCCAATTTGCGCACAGCAAGGTCACACAAACAGCAATGATATAAATTTTGGTGAAGTTGGTTCAGTAATAAATGTTGGTCTGGGCACAGAGATAACTTCCCCCACTCTTCGAATACTGCCGTGGAATCTTTTAGGCCCACCTGAGCGGGCAGACAAGGCTGAAAGACGACTCCTCCAGTGTCAGTCTTGACTATGTGCTTAAGTCCTGGAGTGGGCCTTGAACTTCAAACTCCTGACTCTGAGCTAAGAGTTCTACCAACTGAGCCAAGCTGGCATTAAAAGCATGGGGATGACAGCTGAAGGCTCTCCCACTGATAAGAGTGCAGGGAGGGAGAATACACCGTAGAGTGGAGGCTGAGAACAGACATGTAGGGCTGGAGGAGGTTCCAGAGGTGGGATGGGGTGAGGCTGTGGAGGGACTTGCAGACAATTTTTGAAGATGATGCTTTGATGGGCAGGGAGTTTAGCCAGGACAGGGCGAGAGGTGAGTAGGAGTTAGTATGGGTTAAAATGCAGGTGGCAAGTGTTCCGAATGGGTTGATCAGGAAGGAATTGAAAAAGCTATGCATAGAAGGGACAAAGGGTTTCAGTGGCAGTTGTTTTAACAGATCTTTCAGATAATGAGAACAAACCATTTTTTGTTGTTGCAGTTCATGTGTAGGAGCGACTGACTCCAATCTGCACCAGTAATGCACCAACTATGGGCTTAAAAGGAAATTAGTTTTATTTATTGCAAGACCTGTTGAGTACTGAGTACTAGGTATCGTTGTCTAGCATCTCTGCGACTCAGCAGACCGGTTACAAACTGTCGCCGCTCCTACAGTTAGAGATACCACTCTGTGCAGTTACATACTGTTAGGCATACTGAGCACGTGCCGATCTTTATCATTTCCAATAATTAAATCCAGTTTATTAATACGCTGCATTTAATTTTTTTGATTACTCAGCCTGATACTCCATTCAGCCATTAAGGTCTCCCTTTTGGGTCATTATCTGTTAATGAGCCATCAGCTTTAGTGTCCGCGATGTAATTGCAATAAACCAAAAATATATTGATTCTTTTCTGCTACGAAGCATTTTGGGTCAGTTAAATTGTGTTTAACACCCACTCCTGCGCACGGCTGGAGTTTCGGTTTTTCAAAGAAACTGATGCCGGTAATGTCTCCACCGAGGATTGGTGCGGGCCTCTTTGGTCCCATTTGTTAGAATGAACCCTGTGGCTCAGTTAGGAAACCCACCTCCACGTGTGGAGCTGAGCCATTCAGACCAGGCAGGTCCCAGGTTCTCACTCCACTATGTGCTGGGTGCTGTGGCTGCGTCGGCTCGGGTGGTTCTCTGCCACGTAGGGCACTGCAATTCATTTTAGCATCCCTGGGATAGAGAGGGGGAAAAATCAACCTGTGTTCTTGCTCGTTGTCGATAGTCATCGATGGTGAATGCTGCTCGGAAGTGTGCAGGTATGGATGTTGAGTGAGAAGAGAGTCAGACTTTAATGTGAAGCCTTCCACAGTCAAGCAGCCTGCCAACCCTCACCATCAAGTCTTGTATACGAAGAGTGGCCACAAGGGTGAAATTGGAGAGGGAAGCTGTCGCCCAAGGAGTCATATCCCAGCATAAGGTGGCACCTTCAGGAGAGGAGGGAGGGAAGGAACCCTGAGGTGGTGCATTCTCTGCAAAATGTACTGTGGTATCTGCCCACACAACGTGAAGATGAAAACGCACATGGATAAGTCTGTAACTATTTACATTGCATTTAATTCTTGTCATCGTGCCAAGTCACACGTTGCATAAATTGCAATTCCATATCAGATGTAATGAGGATCTTCCCACACACACATTTCCTAATAGTGTTGTCATTATCCATGCCTAAATTGATGTATTTTTTCTCATTGTTTTCTTCCCATAGCATGTGTCTGAAGAGATGTGTAAATCTTTTGGTGACAGCCTACAACATAGAGAAGATTTTCCGCCCATATGATGCGCACAGATTTTATGAATGCTTTCTGAGCTTATGCCAGAGGAGACTCACTCTTGTTACTTGCTCCACTCATAAATCCTGCAGTCGCCATTGTTAGTGTGGTGCCCTGTTAACCGGTCACAAGGCAGCTGGACAGACAGCAGCAGCTCTGAAAGGTTTTGTCAGTTTCTCTTACTCACATAAAAAGATGCAAGTTATCTGAAGTGCTGTAGAGAACTGCTAAAGGTTTTTTAATTTATTATTTTGAAATAGTCTTTTTTTTTTAAAAAAAAGCCCATTTTTGATTCTGAACTTCCTGTTTGGAAACCCAACCTCTGCTGTAGTGACTTAAAGGGAAGGAAAAACTTAAAGGGAAGAGGGTGGGGAAAATCCAGTTTGGCCTTGACTGCTTGAATGTCTTCATTTGTGACCGATTGGAAATCAGTCTCATTTTGAATCATAAAAGACCATATTTTTAATATTTCCTTAGAGGTGGGGTTGTGTCTGATCTGTGTTGAGATCACTATAAAAGACACAGAATTTACAGCACAGGAACAGGCCATTTGGTCCAATAAGTCTATGCCAGTATTTATGCCCCACACAAGCCTCCGCACATCCCTCTTCACCTAACCCTATCCTTCTATTCCTTTCTCCCTCGTGTTTATCTACCTTGTAGGGGGTGGGGGTGTGTGTGAGCTTCACCTCTGACTTCTGAGCGGTCCGAATCGCTCCCACTCCCTGGGTTCCAGACCTTGGACTTATTTGGGGGTTGTGACAAAGTGCAGCAGACAACTGGTTTTGGTGCAAGAAACTTTGACCTTTATTCAAGAGAGGAAATACAACACAACAATCTTAACACTCTAATAAAATGGGGAACACTTCAGTACACACGAGGGAAATTACAGTAGAAGGATATCTCACCCCTCCCAATCCCATTGTACTAGCTAGGTTGGACTCTAAAGGACCAGGGATAATGCTCACCAAACGAATCCTTGACAATTCACCCAGAGGCAAGTCAGAAATAGATTATAGAGTGGAAACTTTGCGGATCTTCGGTTTTCTCCCGAGTTGGTTTTCTTTGGTTGCGGTGGCCAATATTACCCGGTTGGTTGGTGGCAATATTCGGTTGGTTGTTCCGTAAGGCCCTTGTTGCCGCGAGGTGTCTGATGGTCACTGGGGCTGTTGCTCTGGTTTCTTGTGTGCCGGCCTGCTTCTAGAGCTGCTGATCTTCCCTGTCGAACTGCCTTCCCCTCGCCTTGTTGTTTGCTGGAAACTGCCCTTCTTTCCAGACACAGGCAGAACCAAAACAAGTAGCCCACCAGAGCCAGCAAGCCAGAGCGAGAGAGAGAGAGAGAGAGAGAGAGAGAGCTTTCTCCTTGTGGATGTCTCTCTTACAATGGTCTGTTTAAACAGTTCTTACAAAGCCCTTAAGAATCTTTGATGGCTTTTTGATGATCCCAATCATATTGCAAATTGCTTCTCCCAATGTAAACAATTTTACAACACCAAGTTATAGTCCAACAAATTTATTTTAAATTCCACAAGCTTTCGAAGGCTTCCTCCTTCGTCAGGTGAACGGTGTGGAAAATGTGTCATTGTCAATTCTGATTTTGAGCTTGTCACATAAGGCTTCCTTTTTGTATCCAACGTCCTAGGTGTTGATGGTTTTGCTTTAAAACAAAGGCATGGCCCCACCATGTCTGGAAAAGTTGCCTCTTTCAATGGGAGTGATTGTCGACCCCCTGCGGTCGGTTTTGCATTAAAACCGAGACATGTCTGAAGCTCCACGGTGTGTGTGTTGTTGATTTTGTCTGGTGACCTCTCAACTATCCTTCCATTTGAGGATTATAGTCAAGTTTTCCCATACTCAGGGTTTCTTTAGGGTTTTTCTCCGAGTTTTGGGGGATCTGTGAATTTTGAGAATCTTACAACCTTCCCCTTAAATGCATCAAAAATTGGTTACTACTTGGCTGGAAGCAGACTGTCCAGATGGAATACACAGTGTCTGGATCACAACTCCCATCATCTACAGCTCGTAGCAAAGCTGAGGGTCCTTTTACTTTTTCTCATATCTTCAGTCCTATTTGAAGGGGAAAAAAATGTAAGGCCACAGACAATTTGTGGGAGGTGGAAGCTTTCTTGGCTTGTTCTTTACAAGGGAGTTCTGGAGACGAGGCAGTCTGCAATGAACACATTAAGGTGTTTCATCTGGCAATTAATCGATAGAAGGATAGTGGATTAACAGGTGGCTGCTCACCCTCTCTGCCCAGAAAGATGAAACTTGATTACCTAGGCTACGAGAAGGCAGATGGAGCTAATTGGTTGGGATCGCAGACTCGCTGTGGGTGCAAATCTGTTCTAGCGGGCGTTTCATCCAGGCTGTCTGATACTGGAGTTGGTTGATACGGCCATGCTCAGACATTGCCTGGCGCAAATAAATACTGCAGCCTTTTGCAAGTCAACCAATTCCTTTTGTGTTGAATTGTTGCACAGAAAGGTTTTGTCAGTTTCTCTTACTCACATAAAAAGATGCAAGTTATCTGAAGTGCTGTAGAGAACTGCTGAAGGTTTTTTAATTTATTATTTTGAAATAAAGTCTATTTTTAAAAAAAAAGTAAAGTTCCTTAATTTAATGAGAACGAGCATGTTTTGCTCTGGCTTCCATTTAATTTTGCCTCTTAATAAATCGAATTCATAACTTTTAGCCAGAGATATATGGTTGTCAGTGTTTCTCCGTCAGTCAGCTATATGAGTAGCATATGGTGATTATCCAGTATTAAGAAGGTTCATTCCTCACTGTGGTCCATTATCCCAGATCACTTTGGACGTGTTTAACATCTACTCCTGAAACCATGGTTTGGTTTATGAGTGTGTGGTTACTTGTGGAAGTGGTCCTTTTGAGCTCAGCATGAGAAGAATTATCTGGAGTCCACTTAAATTGTACACATTTATAGGACGTGTGAAAATGCCTGTAGATTAGATATTTTACCCCTCCAACTATCGCCCATCCTCTCTCGCTCCTGCTGGAGTATGGTTATATGGGCACGGGCAGTCCCCTGGTCACTTGAGAAGATACCATTCATCGAGTCAGTGCCTTCAGAAGAGGGGAGAAAATTGAAGGAGGAATAATTAAAAAAAAACACTAAGGCTCATTATGTGACAGCTCTCTCACTTCATAACTCCATTTTATTAATGTCATGATCTTTATAGTTGAGTCAAAAGCTTGCAGGTTGCTTCAAATTGTTGAAAAATGAACTGTGTTGCTAAGATGAGCCACTAATTGTGAAGGAGGGAGAACGTTTTTTCATTTAAAGGTATAGACATTGTTAGTGTTTAAGAGATTGGATTTTTCTTGAAGTTTGGAAACAAAGTGGCCCAATTTTAATCCTGCCAACCGGGTGGGAGGGCAGTTAAAATTGGGGCACATGTTGCCCCTGTGAATCTGCTGCTCTAATTTTAACCTGCTATTTTCAGCAGGCGAGAGGGCCACCCACCAGAAGGCAGTGGGATCCTGCTATAAATATACAGATTGGGGCCCGATTGCAATTTTAACCCCAGGCCTGCGCGGGGAAGCCCTCTTGCCTTGGTTGCAAGTGGATCCTGGTGAAGAGACTGAGAAAGGTAAGTTATTTTGTTTTGTTCACTCGTGGACCAGGAGGAGCAGCAGGTGTCCTCCTCTGAGCCCCACAAGGAAATCATGGGCCTGCCCTGCCCCCAGGGCTCCTCTCCCCTCTCTTTCTCCCCCCCCCCCCCCCCCCAGCCCTACCCCCTACCACCACCTCCCCAACCATGATGCCATACCAACCCTCCTCCTAACCACTTACCTGACGACTGGGGACCGTTCCTTCGGGTCACAGGTGACGGCCATTCTTCCGCCGGCCAGCGAGTGCTTCCCGCCAGCTTCAGGCAGGAGACTGACTGCAAGCATTGCAGGTGAGGCCCGGGAGTTTAAAATCTCCTGGGGCCTTGCGTTTATGGCGGGCTGGGCAGTTTGCCATCTGCCTCGCGGCCCCCTGACCACACCACTCCTGCCAGGGGTTAAAATCCGGACCACGATCTAAATTCTCACCTACACATTAATTTAGTCACAGTGCAACTTGTGTTCCAACATTGGGACTGATTCTAAGCACCAGGCAGTGGTCACCTGGGTAACCAAATCGGCTCACGATTGATCGATTAGATGCTGTTTGATGGTTTTGAAATCTAGCCAGGCATGTGGACAAAATAGGGAAAATGCCTCTTTTTATGAAGAACACTTTGCTCACAAAGTTATCTAACAAACTAATGAGCACTTACAAATTGATTATTTTTCTGCCAAATCATGTCTAAAACACCAAGTTGAAGCCTTAATTAGGGTTTACACAATTCTGCTCTAATGCAGGTGGACCCAAGGGATTAGATTGTAAAGGTTTAGTACATTTAAAAAAAACCAAGAGCAAGCTGCAGAAATGGTCCATTTTACTGTCACAGGAGCTCAGGTCTGCTTATTCGAGGTTGATGTCTTTATTCCTTTCTGCTCTCCATTAACCCATTAAAGACCTGAAGTATGTCTGCACTAAGGAATGATGTGGAGATGCCGGTGATGGACTGGGGTGGACAAATGTAAGGAATCTTACAACACCAGATTATAGGAGGTAAGCTCCGAAAGCTTGTGATTTTCAAATAAAACTGTTGGACTATAACCTGGTGTTGTAAGATTCCTTACATTTGCAACAAGGAATACTTTGATTTACGAAGTAAAGGAAGAATTTATATTCTGCACATTCTCCATCCTTTCAGTTTTTCCCCCTCACTCTTTCTCTCCCCACCCCCCACCGTTCCAAGTTGTTTTCTCCTCATCTCTCTTGAAGATGTTGCCTCATGCTGGGCTGTGGGTTTGTGGGCATTTGCTGCCCTCAAGGATAACTACATATTTATCAGGACTGCAAATGCAGGCTGATTTCACCCCCACCCCCCCACAACCCTTAATCTGGGGCTGTTGAGAGACTACATGTATCATCCCAACAGCTGCCCTGCCTGCGTTCAGCTAACTCAGTATAGACCATGAATCAAACACAGAAGCCTCCTTGTTTATTTGGCTCAGTTCCACATGGGGCAGTGTACTTATTAACTGACTCTTCAGAACGTCTTCCCCTTCTTCTAATCCTCCTTCCTCTCCCACCCATATTGTCAGGCCAAGAAGTTATTAGTGTCACCCTGAGTTGAACATTTCTACAATGCTGAAAATAAATCAGGCGTTGGATTGTTTCAGAATGACCCATCTTTCCTTCCTGGCCCCCATGCTAGCTGACATTATAAACTGTTCCCTCTCAAGTACTGGGTCCCCTTCCTTTTCAAAACAGTATCAACCACCCCTCCACAGAAAACCCACCCTCCACCCCTCTGTCCTTGCAAACTACTGCTAATCACCAACCTCCCTTTCTGCTCAAGTCCTTGAATGTGTTGTCACCTCCCAAATCTGTGCTGATCTTTCCCACAACTCCATGCTTGAATCTCTCCAATCAGATTTCTACCCCTGCCAAAGCACTGAAAAAGTCCTAATCAAAATAACAAATGACATCTTCAGTGACTGTGACCATGGTGTAATTTCCCTCCTCGTTGTCCTCGACTTTTCTGCAGCCTTTGATGTGGTTGACCAGACTGGCATCATCTAACGCCTCTTCTTCGTTATCCAGCTCAGCTCAGTGCTCTCACTTGGTTCCCCTCTTACTTATCCAATCTTAGTCAGAGCATCTCCAGCAATGACTTTTCTTCCTGCCCTGCACTGTTACCTCTAGAGTCATGCACAAGTTCGAGCAGGACTTCTTCACTGCACAGGACCTCCAACCAACACTATACACCAGATACATCGACGACATTTTCTTTCTATGGACCCACGGCGAAGAATCACTGAAGAGACTACAAGATAACATCAACAAGTTCCATCCCACCATCAAACTCATCATGGACTACTCCTCAGAATCGGTTTCTTTCTTGGACACACGAATCTCCATCAAAGACGGGCACCTCAGCACCTCACTCTACCGCAAGCCCACGGACAACCTCACGATGCTCCACTTTTCCAGCTTCCACCCCAACCACGTCAAAGAGGCCATCCCCTATGGACAGGCCCTGTGAATACACAGGATCTGCTCAGACGAGGAGGAACGCGATGGACACCTACAGACGCTGAAAGACGCCCTCGTAAGAACGGGATATGACGCTCGACTTGTCGATCGACAGTTCCGACGGGCCACAGCAAAAAATCGCATAGACCTCCTCAGAAGACTAACACGGGACGCAACCAACAGAGTACCCTTCGTCGTCCAGTACTTCCCCGGAGCGGAGAAACTACGCCATGTTCTCCGCAGCCTTCAACATGTCATCGATGACGACGAACACCTCGCTAAGGCCATCCCCATGCCTCCACTATTCGCCTTCAAACAGCCACCCAACCTCAAACAGACCATCGCTCGCAGCAAATTACCCAGCTTTCAGGAGAACAGCGTCCACGACACCACACAACCCTGCCACGGCAACCTCTGCAAGACATGCCAGATCATCGACACAGATACCACCATCACACGAGAGGACACCACCCACCAGGTACATGGTTCATACTCCTGTGACTCGGCCAACGTTGTCTACCTCATACATTGCAGGAAAGGATGCCCCAGAGCATGGTACATTGGCGAGACCATGCAGACACTGCGACAACGGATGAACGGACACCGCGCAACAATCGCCACACAGGAGGGTTCCCTCCCCGTCGGGGAACACTTCAGCAGTCAAGGACATTCAGCCACCGATCTTCGGGTAAGCGTACTCCAAGGCGGCCTTCGAGACACGACAACGCAAAATCATCGAGCAGAAATTGATAGCCAAGTTCTGCACCCATGAGGACGGCCTCAACCGGGATCTTGGGTTCATGTCGCGCTACACGTAACCCCACCAGCGAATAAAAGTTATCTGTTTTTAATTCAACGGGTCATTTTCAGTCTTTCTCTTCCTTTTGGATGTTTCTCCCTCTCTCTGTTTTGTGTTCTGGCCGTTTGTATATTCGGTGGTCCTGTAGGTAACACCTCTCTGTCTGAACACTTTGATTGCCTTGACAACGGGCAGTTGGAACGATTATCTGTAATCACCAGGTATTGTTCTCTGACTAAATGCGAAAGGTTCAAGGATTTCCTGACATTCACCTGACGAAGGAAAGCTTGTGATTTTCAAATAAAATTGTTGGACTATAACTTGGTGTTGTAAGATTGTTTACATTTGTCAACCCCAGTCCATCACTGGCGTCTCCACATCACCTCTAGAGTCCTCCAAGGACCTGTCTTTGGCCCCTCCTCTTGCTCATCTACATGCTGCTCCTTGGTGACATAATCTGAAGTCGTGGGGTCAGCTTCCTCGTACGCTGACGACACCCAGCTTTACCTCTTCACCACTTCTCTCAACCCCTCTACAGTACACCATTATATCGTGACTTTTATATTCTTTATCTCTCCATAAAACGCAGTATTCCATCAGCTTTTTTCATGGTCTTATTCACTTGAGGTGCTGCTTTTAAAATCTTGTTAACTTGAACCCCAAATCCCTTTAAACTTCCACATTACCTAGCCTTCCCCCATTCAAAGTATAATTCTTACTTTTATCTTCTTTACCAAAATGTGCCACATCATATTTACATTGAATTCCATCTGTTGTTTTTTTTGCCCATTTCACCATCTTATCAATATCCCCTTGCAGCTTCCTTTTGTCCTTAGAATTATTTACTATGCCTCCTATTTTAGTATCATCTGTTAAATTGACAACCACTGCCTCTAGCCCTATAGCCTGTTGCTGTCTAGTAACATTCTGTAACCACCTCCAGCCCAACTGCACCTCTCCAATTCTGGCCTCTTGTGCATCCCTGATTTTAAATGCTCCGCCATTGGCAGTCGTGCCTTCAGCTGCCTAGGGTGTAAACTCTAGAATTCTCTCCTTAAACCTCTCTATCTCTGCTCCTTCAAGAAGCTCCTTAAAATCTACCTCTTTGACCAAGCTTTTGGTCACCTGTCCTAATATCTCATTACGTGGCTCGGTGTCAAATTTTGTTTGATAATCGCTCCCGTGAAGTGCAGTGGGGACGTTTTATGTTGTTGAATGCTTCACTGTGAAAGATGCTGTAAAGTAGCAGTTGGTTGCTGCTGTTGTACCATCAGTGTGACAGCACAAATGGGTGACTTGCAGCCACAGGAGCTGACTGTGTAATTTAATTGGAAGGAGCAGAATGAGAACTCAGCAGTGGTAACAAAGAAAGCATCTGCGGAGAGGAGAAGCTGTAGCTGACCCCAGAACTGTGACCTGAGATGGATTGAAACTATAATTTCTAGTTGCTTCAGTGCTGCAGAGAAGAGCAAAGAAAATTGAAAGGAGGGGGAGACTCTCCCCATGTAACTGTACTCATTACTGCAGTAATAGTCGAAGAAAGCAGTGCAGGAATTGGAAACCAGAGTGTTTTGTTCTCGGGGTTTACACCATCCAGTTCTATTACAGGTGGGCCCCAGGGATTAAACTAACAAAGGTATGGTAAATTCAAATATAAACAAATGCAAGTTGCTGGAAGGATCCAATTTTATGGTCACAAGATCCTGTGCCTGCTGTTTCTAGGCTGAGGTCTCTTTGCTGGCTGAGGTCTCTTTGCTGTCCATTTAACACTTTGCGGTCCAGGAGCATGCCTGCAGCAAAGACAAGAGGAACAAAAAAAAAGTTTAGTTTTATGAAGTGAAGAGATGATTTTATTCTGTTGTTTGTTGTTGGTTGAAGGCACTGACTTGTGCCGTCTGCTCACAAGTACCTCAGTCAAGTGGCCAATCTTCATACAGCATTGATGATGAGTTTTGGATTGCTGGCTTGGAGGAGAGGGGTGGCAATCATGCGAAGCCCAATCCTCGATTCCCATGTGCGCCCTCTAGCAAGAATCAGTGGATAGCTATTAGGAGTGATAACCTGGACTCATTTTTCTCCTTGCTAGCCCAAGAGCGTTGAGTCTTTTATAGCAGCATTATCAGCACCTTGCTTGAGATCCCTTAACTCAGTATCGGTGGTTGTCCATAACCCATCCCTTTTTTCCTGATCTGTTGGGACCGTTTCCACATTGGACAATGTATTTACCAAATGAGCCAACCAATATGTACAACCTGTTGCTGTATGGTGCTCACAGATGTCTGCTGTGGATCAATGGGTATCACTCCTGCCTCTGACTCAGAAGGTTGTGGGTTGAAGTCCCACTCCAGGGACTTGAGCACCAAATCTAGGCCGACATTTCAGTGCAATACTGAGGGAGTGCTGCACTGTCGAAGGTGCTGTTTTCGGATGAGACGTTAAGCTGAGGCCCTGTCTGCCCTCTTAAGTGGATGTAAAAGAACCCTCGGCACTCTTTCAAAGAAGAGCACTGGAGTTCTCCCCCCCCCCCCCCCCCCCCCCCAATATTTATCCCTCAACCAACATCACTAAAATAGATTATTAGGTCATTATCACAATGCTGTTTGTGAGAGCTTGCTGTGTGCAAATTGGATGCATCCTTTCCTATATTACACCAGTGACTACACTTGAAAAGTACTTAATTGGCTGTAAAGCACTTTAGGATGCCCTGAGGCTGTGAAAGGCGCTATATAAATGCACGTATTTTACTTGCTGAACTTTGGATGCGAAAGTAATGGTCAATTTTCAATTTGATAAATTTAAATAAACATGGTTTGTGCTGATTACGATGCTGGGCAGATAGTAACGTCTCCCCATTGTGTACCTTTTTTTAGTGATCACCTCTATTCCAGCTAAGGCCATAGCCTTCCTAAAGCTGCTTATTTTTACCATAAACTATTGAATCTGATGCTTCAGCGATCCAAAACTATACGTAATGAATAGGTTCTGGCATCACCTGTTGGAATGCAAGATTAATTTTCCATGAACTTTCTTTGTTTTGATCTAATTTGGAAAGTCCCCTTCTGACTGACCCTTTGAGATGACCTGTAATCTGTAACTCTGCTGCAGTAAATCTGTCCAAAGTAAATGTTTGGTTGCCAAACCAGCACCGGACAAAAGCAGAAAGCAGCTTCCATTGTTTTTTCGAATGGAGCAGCCAAACACTATTTGTAGAAAACCATCAGCCCTTTCATGTGGAACAAGTCTGAGTGTGACTAAATGCTGATTTCCTCCTGAGTCCTCTAAATGGTGCTTGTGTCTCTTAATCACTGCTGATTTTTAATTATTGGTTTGCTTAATTTTCTGGAGAATCTGTTTTATGTGTATTTTCTTTGCAGAATAATGTGTGGAAATTACAGCGGAAATATTACGGCCTCTAGAGGTCAAATTCATCCAGTCTCTAAATGTTCAAAGCAAAGTACAGGTTTACCTCACTGATGGGATTAAATGCTTAAAAGAGGAAGGAAAATCAATGGGGGTGGAGTAGCTTTTGTTCAAAGTACTAAATGTATTTGTGCAGTACCGGAAGAACATACTGAAAATGGTGCTTGCCTGTAATGTGGTCGAACTGTAGGAGTTTGGTTGTGGCATCGAGTAAACTTTGTGAGGCTTCTTTGTGCAGCATTGGGTTATGTTTAAGACGTTGGGGTAGAATTTACACCAGTAATATCAGCGCAATCCGGACGAAATCTGCCGAACCGGCGCAAAAGATCGGGGAATATTAAACGTACGTGGGTTACTCCCAAAACCGCTTACGTTCGTGTTTTCCGCAATCTTTTACGCTGGTTTAAGATTCAATTTGCCAGGATCAGGCCTCGCCCACAAAACTGGCCGTACCCCCAGGTCGACATTGCGAGATTCTGCCGATTGCACTGCTTCAGGGAGGCTCTTCAAATTGTGTTAGTTTTCTCAGGCGCTCAGGCACTTGTAGGCATGTTTTAAAAGTTTTTCTCGCATCAAAAAATATTTAATTTACTAAGAAACTGACTAGTGTACGCCAATGAAACTATTAAATGGTTTTCAGTATAGTTTTCTAACGTCATTTTCAGTGATTTTTAAAATCCGGTTACTCACAGGTGGAGGACTGGTCTTTTACTAAAAATGCTTATTTTTGTTGATAAACCCAGTTTCAGCTGTATTAATAAAACTGCACCAGGTTACCACTCTTAAATACATCAAGGAATACTTTTTAATGGAAAGGGGAGATAAAGAAACACATACGTTATATTACGCTGCCCGATTGCGCTGATTCATTGACGATATTATGTTTGTGATTATGCAAATGCGTTTTCAGAAATTTGAACTGTGACCTAACTGGTGCAATTTTGAGTGTATTTTGGGCGCAATTTCCCGATTGCGCCCAAAGCGGAAACTCTACCCCGATTTGTTTGTTTTTTAAAAAAAAGTTAGTTAGGCGAGTATAGTACATTGGCTTAACACTGCTGCTTCTCCCCTACCTCAGCAAGCAACCATTTCCTTCATTGCCACAGTGTCTGCCTGCAGTGCCATTACATTCTTTGCACACTTTATCCCTGAACTGCTTAGTAAAGGTGAAGTTTGTGCTGCCAACTCTTTGTTCGGTGGTAGCTGGAGCAAGACTGCCAGAACTCACTACTGTACTTGTGATACAAAGGAGTCCTCTGAGGAAAGCTGATCTGTCCCAGCTGTATGACCTGAGTTCAAATCCATTTAGTCCATCCAGCTAGCTTTGTTAAAGCCTGCGTCTCTGGCTGCAGTATTGATCTAGTCATTTATATCCTATTCTTGCGTGATTGAGTCTTCCATTTATGCTGTACTGGCCTTCATTTAGGTCCGTTGTATTGTGCTCGAGACCTAAACCCATTTCTATACTGTGCCATTTCTTTGAGGTAAAACCTAATGCATTTTTAAAAATCATTCTAAGTTAATTTGTTCTTTCCCATTGGTTACATCATTTTCTATTCCTCACAAAGCAAAGGACAGCATTACTCATTCCATTTAAAGTTTATTTAAAAAAAAAAGCAAGTTTTGACCTAAGCAGTGCATATGTTGATTGCATAGATGTAGTCATTGCCCCTTTATATCGTCCCCGTGTGTGTGGGCGCGTGCGCCCCTGTTTTTATCAAATCAATAAACCAAAATAAGTGTCAAATAATAATTTTATTATATTGATCCAGGATGCACTCCAGTCCCTGCTGTGCCCACCGGTCACGGAAAGCCTCAAGCACACACGTGTGTGAGTGTGAGTGAGAGAGAGATTTCACTGTTCAGTGTGAAACTGAGTCATACACAGCTTGAGCTTCCCAAGTTTGATTGCCAGACTGTGATGAGTTAGTTGACTTCAGCTGAGGTGTTGAGGGTTCTATAATTGGCCTCAGATAGGGGAAAAATCAGCCAGGGTTCTTGCTACTGATCACTATCCACTGACTTCTGCTGGAAAATATGCATATAGGAATGCCTGATGAGGACTATATCTGCTCTGTTGCCGTACCTCTGATTGTCAAGTGACCTGCCAAGATGATCCATGAAGAATGACTAATTGGATGAGGTGTCAGAAGGTGCCCAGTGTTGATCGAAGCGTATCTTATGAGTCACTGCCTTCAGGACAGCAATGGAGAAAATTGGAGGGGGCTGAAATTCTGCTTAAAAATTATTTATGTATGTATAGTTTACAGACTTTTTGTTTTAGAACATGAGCTGTATTTTGTTTTTGTTTAGTTATACAGTGCATGCTGATTAATGGGCATACTTGGACAGGCACCAATTCATTTCTCAAGCATTCTAATGAAGACACTAAGACTATATTGGCAGTCTAGACTATGTTGTTGCGTTATTGGCATGACTCTTAAGCAGACTTTGCAACTGATCCATTATTGGATTGGTAAGCAGGAGAGCAGCAGTACTTTGAACAGAAAGCAGCCACAGATTGACTTCCATATTAGTTACCCAGGGTCTATGACCCTTTTATGATTAGCGCTGATTAGATTTTTCATAAATTGGTGAATTATAGTTAAAACGATTGCTGAGGAGAATTTACAGAGCTACCTGCTGGTGTCATATAATGGACCAATACTAAAGAGTTCAATGGGCAAGTCTTTAAACCTTTTATCACCTAATGAAAAGATGCCTTTATAAAGACAGATGGGTTAAAGGTATAAAAGGTTGAAACAGTGTGTGGTGAATATTTATTTGTCATTAGTAGATTTCCTTCTCCCCCCGTCGCACTCTAAAAGCAGACACCATGGGGGGGTGATTTTAAACCCCAAGAACGGGTGGGTTAGGGGTGGGTGGGAGTTGAAAATAGTTGTTTCTTGGGTCGCGACCGCAACCCGGCTTTATTTCTGGGTTTAACGTCTGCGCGTAAAAGTACAGGCTTCCCACTGGGAATGCAAAGTCTGAAAATTTTGTGGTTGCGACCCCAAAAAATTAAATATTTTCAACCCCCAACCCACCCGTTTTTGGGTTTTAAAATCACCCCCTATATCCCAACCGAGAAGGTGCAAAATCCAACTGCTGCCAGTTGGCCAATGTTGATTTATAATTGTCAATTTTTTTAACGATTGAGAAACTCCACACAAGGGCCCAGGATGTTATCAAGGTTGAAAAGCATGGGACAGATGATGAGAAGTAATTCTTAAGTAATGCCAGGTTTTTAAAAGCCTGGGAGGAAGACAAGACTGACAGAGGGATTCCAGAGTTTTGAGGCCTTGGGTAAGAATGAATTGGAGTAGGAGAAAGTGGGAATAGTTCTTGCTCTTCCCTCCACATTATATTGAAAGCATGTTAAACAGTATTTTGGGGGATGAGGAATAGCACAGAAAAGTTCAGAGAGGTGTTCAAAGTTCTGAGGGGTTTTGATGGAATAGATAGGGAGAAACTGTTCCACATTAGCAGGAGGGTCGGTAACCAGAGGACAAAGATTTTAGATAATTGGCAAAAAAGCCAAGGTTGTGGGGGGGGGGGGATGAGGAGATTTTTTTTCACTCGAGTTATAATGATCTGGAATGCACTGTGGGAAAGAGCAGTGGAAGCAGACTCCATCGTAACTTTCAAAAGGGAAGTGGATATATACTTAAAAGGAAATATTTGCAGGGCTACGGGGAAAGAACAGGGGAGTGGGACTAATTGGATAGCTCTTTCAAAGAGGCACGACCGGCTGAATGACTACCTCCTGTATGATTCTAGGAGCAATAACTATAGTGGTATCAATACAAAGAGAGACAAACGAGGTTGTAACATAGTGATTCAAGAGAAAGAACAAACATGCATATTTATATAGTGCCCCCTCATGTCCTCAAAATGCCCCTTCACGGGCAATGAATTACTTTTTGAAGTGTTATTTAGGCCGACGTACATTGACGTGTATGTTATAGAGGCTAGAGGTGAAGGCAGGATTATCTATTGGACAACAAGCTTTTTCCTGTATCCTGTCGAAGACCCCCTTGTGGGCAGTATTGAAGCCTTGGATGGGCTTGGGCTTTTTGGGCCAGTTTGGCCCAATGTGTGATTCAGCATTCTGGCTCAAACAAGTGACTGTTAACTCTGAAGTTGAACTTCTGCATACGAGAGACAGTGTTTTAAAAAGTGTGTGGAAGTTTTGTTTCTGGTATTCTGTGCAGAGATTTTGGATTGAATCTGAATATTGTAGCAACTGCTGTTCTTGGCACAAACACAGGGCTCTGCCTTCAGAGCTAACAGATCACACTGGTGCTGCTCCAGTCATTATTTTGCAGAGGACTGACTGCACAGCCACATCTCTTACTGATCTCGTGAAATGCTTGTGTATGGCAAAAGGCGAGGAATGTGAGCAGAAATTCTAATTACACCCTGTGGGAGGCTTGCACTCCACTCAATGCCCCCAGTCTTGTACTTGTAATTGACCTATTATTGAGTCAGTTATTAGAAGGTGACTACTGCACTGTGCACAGACGTAATTTGGCCAATCGTGTCCTGTTTTACAGGAGACTGGTGACACTGCAGAGACAACAGAACAAACGCTGTAATGTATTTTTGGTCTTTGACTTATTAAGTGGGCAGCTGACATGTGGTACTGCCAGAAAAATAAAATGTGAACAGGCTGAAGTTCATTCAGTGTGACGTTAACACATTACTGGGCAAGACTTTGAACGCACAATTATTCAGCAACTTGGGCCATTTTAATGGGTCTAAATATGTGATTATTCCTCACTATATAATCAACAGAACATTCAATTAGCAAACAAATTATTCAATAGAGCTCTACATAGTACAAAAATTTCACAAGGACAAGCACAGATGAGGGAAGCTATCTTGGTTCATCTAGTTCATTCTTCCATAGAGACCCACTATCCCTCTTCATAGCATCTAACTGCCTCTGGAATGACTCCAGATTTTTTGACTCCACTCTCCTAACATTCCAGTTAATAATTTTCCTTTGTGTGAAAAGTGCTTCCTGACAAAAGTCTTGAAGTTGCCTTTTATCAGTTTGTACCTATACCCATTTATTCAGCTTGTAATGCTCAGGATTAATCTTTTTACTACTTCAACTTCGTATCTTCTGGAAGATCCTTTCTCAGGCACACTCTTTCAAAGCTTAATGGTCCAAGTTTTTCATACCTTGCCTCATAATTCAGTCTTTTGACACCAGGTTAACCTCATTGCACTTCCAGGATGTCTCTGTGACCGGTACTGATTGCAATATTCAATGTATGGCTTGACCAGAGCACTTTACATTTCAGCAAGATAGCCTCGCACTTAAACGCCACAAATTTGGTAATATAGTTTGGTATTCTGTTTGCTTTGTTAATTGCTGCTATGCAGCAACTAAGTATGGAATGTACTGTTGCTCACAGATATTTTACATCCTCTCCCTTAGCTGGTTCAGCACCATCCATTAAGTAACTGCCTCAGTTTTTTTTTTCTTCGAATGTGTGAGACATTACACTTATCTTTACCTCCCCACTAGCAAATATTATCTAGGCTCTTCTGTAACTCCTGGACGACTTCATCAGACTCATCCTGAGTTTCTTATTATTCTACGAATTTGACCAACTTGTGCTTCTGAATCTAAGTAATTGTTGTACATCATATAACAGCACTAATCTCTGGGGCAGTCACTCAGTCTAACTCCCCAGCCTGACATCGTTCCCCTAACTAGTACCTGCTATTTACTCTCTTTCAGATAATTCTTCATTCACCTCCCAGATTTTACCTAGATACTCACTGCCTTAAGCTTGTGTAACACCCTTTCATGTGGAACTTTATCATAGGCTTTCTGAAAGGCTAGGTATAGTATATCATAGCGCCTTCTAATATCTACTTGGGATATCACTTCAAACCAAATCAAGGAGGTTAGTCAGGCAGGACCTACCTCTTTGAACTTCTGAGGTTATTTTCACATATGTAATCCTCAACTTTGTAATAATTCCATTATTTAGCCAAATAAGACTAATGGGTTTGCAGATACCAAGGTTTCTTTCTCAAAAACTGGTGCCTCATGGGATCTAATCCATTGGGACCGCCTCTGCATTCATCAAATTCCTCATGGTGTCCATCACCACTTAATAGATTTTGTTCCTCATCTCAGTCAGCACCCTCACCAATCTTCCCACTCCTATTACTCTCCAATAGACCTCAGGATGTGTCTAATTGAGCAGGCAGATGATTTGTGGCCTGAAAGGGACAGGCCAGCTTAAACATTGCTCCATCCTAGCAGCAGACAACTATCGTCAAAGTAGTGCCTTTACACCTATTAGGAAAGGGCTATCAATATATTACATAATAATACCAGTGTGCATTACATAATACATTGTGCTATAACGCTCCCAATGTTCTAAAACAATGTGCCCGCCAACTAACTAGCCAACCTTAAAAATGTCATCAGCACAGCTAGCTCCGTCCCTGTTCTGCGCTGAGATAGATATCATCATCCAGGACAGCAGTGGGAGCATTACAGATGACCTCAGCCCATTAGGCTAGGGAGGTGAAAACCAATCATTGCTCTTGTTCCTGATTGATGTCCAGTGACCCTCAACATGGCTGAGAACAAGGTTCGATTCAGCATTTATATTCCCCATGGGCCAATAACCCATGTGCTTACTGACACCGGTTGTGCCCAATCACAACAGCAAAGCAAATCTTACAACTCGAGTTGCAATCTCAACCCCTGTCTGGTCTTTTTTTGGACTTGACATAAGTGGCAGTCCTGGTTCTGCTTGAAGGTGGGTTTAAAATGGTTGCATCAGTTATTGTTATTTATATGCAACTTTGCCATTCAGGACCACAGTGAAAATACTTGCGTGCAGCATGAGATACTTTTAACGGGCCTAGACTTTGCACCACTGAAATAAAAACAGTCCCAATTACAATTTCCTTTAAGTTAACCGTAGCTGGTTCAACTCATTCACCGGGCAGTGCCTTTGCATTGCTTGGCATCTCCCTCAAGCCCTATAGTAGTGGCAAATGGTGCCAATTATTACTGAATGAGTTAAGGAAGAGGTTCCCAGGGAGCAAGCCAAGGTTATTAGGTGGGCGCGAGTGGAGATCGTTGAAGCAGTCGGCTATTTGAGGCACACAATCCCTATCTGACTGAAGGCAGGGGGAGGAGCATGTCAAACTTCTCCGTTTTTGAAACCAACAGGATTGAACTCTGCCATCTTCTTGGCAGGGCATGAATCTCCGAAGGTGTCTCAGCAAAAAAAAAAGCTCGGGAACCTCTGAGTTAAGAGGAACCATGTCCCTTACACAGGTTCAGGAAAACTCCTGTGTTCTAGCTCATTTACAGCTTATATACTGTGCTGCTGAAAAAAGCACTAATTAGTGATATTCAAACATCAACTTTATTACTGTAATAACCCTAACCTATTAAATTAAAACACTTTTATAAGAGACTTCTAGATAAAAATGGGGAAAAAAATAATTTTACCTGTGCTTGCCGTGTTGTCACCTATTTTTTTCTTACCTTTTTATTGTGATTTTATTATTTTTGTAAATATTACACGCTAGTAAACTGAACAAACTTAGGGTGTTTTTTTAATTCATTCATGGGACGTGGGCGTCGCTGGCAAGGCCGGCATTTATTGCCCATCCCTAATTGCCCTTGAGACGGTGGTGGTGAGCTGCCTTCTTGAACCGCTGCAGTCCGTGTGGTGAAGGTTCTCCCACAGTGCTGTTAGGAAGGGAGTTCCAGGATTTTGACCCAGCGACGATGAAGGAACGGAATATATTTCCAAGTTGGAATGGTGTGTGACTTGGAGGGGAACGTGCAGGTGGTGTTGTTCCCAGGTGCCTGCTGCCCTTGTCCTTCTAAGTGGTAGAGGTCGCGGGTTTGGAGGTGCTGTCAAAGAAGCCTTGGCAAGTTGCTGCAGTGCATCCTGTGGATGGTACACACTGCAGCCACAGTGCGCCGGTGGTGAAGGGACTGAATGTTTTGGGTGGTGGATGGGGTGCCAATCAAGCGGGCTGCTTTGTCCTGGATGGTGTCGAGCTTCTCTAGTGCTGTTGGAGCTGCACTCATCCAGGCAAGTGGAGAATATTCCATCACACTCCTGACTTGTGCCTTGTAGATGGTGGAAAGGCTTCGGGGAGTCAGGAGGTGAGTCACTTGCCGCAGAATACCCAGCCTCTGACCTGCTCTTGTAGCCACAGTATTTATATGGCTGGTCCAGTTAAGTTTCTGGTCAATGGTGACCCCCCCCCCCCCCCCCCCCAGGATGTTGATGATGTGAACACATCCTGAATATATTCTTTGATTCCCTTTATAATTGATAAATGCTGCACCACTTTACTCAATGCTTCAACAACTTGAATTTATATAGCGCCTTTAACGTAGTAAAACAGCCCAGAGTTCAATCTATCTATTTATAATTGTAAACAATTTTACAACACCAAGTTATAGTCCAGCAATTTTATTTTAAATTCACAAGCTTTCGGAGGCTTCCTCCTTCACCTGACGAAGGAGGAAGCCTCCGAAAGCTTGTGAATTTAAAATAAAATTGCTGGACTATAACTTGGTGTTGTAAAATTGTTTACAATTGTCAACCCCAGTCCATCACCGGCATCTCCACATCATATCTATTTATAGACAGGTCCTATCCTGCTTGATGCAGAAAAATGGTTAGCGATTGATGGGGTTGTTTCTATGGTGGAATGCATTGGGCCAGATTATGCTGTGAGCGGCTGTTCATTCGACTTGTACTTGCCCATGGACTTTCAGCTTTTGTACGGCAAGTTACTGTAAGTTCGAGATCAATTCAGAGTGACGCCCTATACAGGGCATCTGAGACCTGTGTGCACAGAGCAAGCAGCTGTGTATCCCCATAACCAACCAGATTGAAGAATCGTTAATGGGCAGCGCAGAGTCTGAACCAGGAAGTGTTGAATCAGGTACAGAAAGCCAAATAAAGAGAGGGAAAGAAAGATTGGATTAAGATAGAGAGATAAGAGAGACAGAGAAAAATAAATTATTTAAATTTAAAAAAATATCCAACAATAATTAAAAGCTGAAGGATTAAGACTCCACGCTTGTAAAAGTTAATTTTCAGTGCCAGAGAGGTTGTTTGGCAGTAATTAAGACTACCACGCCATTAAAAAGGTACATTGACTGGAATGGACAAACCGTAACTCTTTTTGGTGAGTTTAGTCTGTATCTATGAGGTAAGTACAGGAACTTCATGCTGTTCAATGAATGGTGAGTCAGACGGAGAGATGCCGTTTTTGTGCTGCTTTTGGGCATTTTGGACAGCAACTTCTGGATTTCCGTGTTTAACTGCGCATGTGCGGTCGCTGGAAGTTACTCTCCGATTTGCATGTGAATAATGGTGAGTGCTGTTAGCCTCGCTGTTTTTACAGCAAAATCAGGCCCACTGTCTTTCAGTCTTTTCCATTTGATTAGGTGAACATTCAGCTTTTAGAATCAGTGTTTAGTCAATTAAATTGAATTTTTAAAAAAAAACTTGAAGATGAAGGTTAGAATTTGTAACAGAGAATATATATAAATAAATAAATTTAAAATGAGAAAAAGAAGGGTTTAAATGGGTGGACTAGATCATATTAATTGGAAAAACAATAAATCTGACAAAAATAAATCTAGGGGATGGAGGGGTGGGTGAATAGAAAGAGAAATGAATAGACAGAGAGAGAGAATAAGAGGGGACAAGACCTGACCAGCACAGGTACTGTTGAAATCTTTTAGTGTAAAATTATGTTTTTTTTAATTCATTCATGGGATGTGGGCGTCGCTGGTGAGACCAGCATTATTTGCCTATCCCTAATTGCCCTTGAGAAGGTGGTGGTGAGCCGCCTTCTTGAACCGCTGCAGGTTTATTGTTGGTATTATAGTCGTAAGTAATATCAATGTTTATTTGCTGTAAATGTGTGATCTTAAATTTATAATGGCCAGCCCATAGAGATGATAGTTGCTCTGCAGATACCTGGGGATTTATCAAAATCTTGAGCAGAATTTCAGTTTCAATGGCCTGTACAGTAATGGGCCATAAATACTCAGTTGATGGAAGGTATATTGACAAGATTGGCATTTAAAGGTGTTGTCTTATTTCAATTGCCAGTTTCACATCAGTTTGAATATGCCATTTATCAGTAAGTATCTGACAACGTATCAATTAGGCAACTGGTTAGATCAAAATGGTACAAGTCAGCAGTCTGCAAGGTGGAGTTTGTAAGAGAGCTGGAGCTGTTGGAGGTTAAGTTGTTTAAAACTTTAATAGATCTAGTTGTGATTTATTTCTCATTTGAAGGTTGAATATTAGGCATCCTAAATGTAGTTCAGTGTAAGAGTTTTACTAAAGGAGGTAAGGAGATCATGTTCACATGAGACTTTTACAATTTATTCCATAATGTAATTCAATGAATGATAAACGGCTGCTCTATATCAGGAGTGACTGTGCTAAGGCATCGCACTGCAATAAATTGGAGCTTTACAATCATTTACAAAAACCTTGGTTTTATTTCACCGGAATGAGGTCAGCTTTTCAGCCTTACAGTGGGCGATGATTTTTGCCCACCAGCATTCATCAAATCAAGAGATAGGAGTTTTTTTGGAGCTTCTCTATGGTGAAATGTTTAGTCAATGAGCTTGTAAATCACTCATATCCCATACACAGCTGGCGATTTACACCAGCATTCACCTGTCAGGGCCAATGCTTCAGGCTGGAATTTTCTCATCCTGAAATACAGAATCAGCAAGTAGTGGAATCCATTTGCTTCAACATCTGTGCCAGCTATTTTATCCTCTATTTTTGGAAAATGATGTCTCTATAATTTGCACACTTTAAATTCATACAGTTGTACTCGTGTTGTTATACCCTTGGACTGATATGCTAAAACTGACTAGTGTTATTATAATGTGAGAAAATAGTTTTCACTGTTAGCTGTTAAATTATGGTGATAGGCAAGTTTCCCATCAGTGAGGTCGACAGACCAGTGGAGACTGTCGTCTATTAACATTAGAGAGTTCAAGCTGCATCCTATGCCACTTGTCTAAAAATGTTTATCATTTTTAAAGTGCTTTTAGTTGTATTCAAACATACATTATAAACAGTTAGAGTTTGCAATTTGTATTGGGAAGCTGCTTTGATTATTTGGTAGCCATGATGTGGAGATGCCGGTGATGGACTGGGGTTGACAAATGTAAAGAATCTTACAACACCAGGTTATAGTCCAACAATTTTATTTGAAAATCACAAGCTTTCGGAGGCTTTCTCCTTCGTCAGGTGAAGGAGAAAGCCTACGAAAGCTTGTGATTTTCAAATAAAATTGTTGGACCATAACCTGGTGTTGTAAGATTCTTTACATTGATTATTTGGAAGCTTTTAAAAAAAAAAATTTTCTCTGCCAATTTTACACCTCTCCCCAGGCCTCCTGAGGGTGCTGATTCACACTGGGCCCTGGGTTCCATGTATTGAGTACAATATGATGTCCTGGCCAATATTTATCCCTCTACCAACACCTAAAACAGATTATCTGATCATTTACCTCCTTGCTATTTGTGGGACCTTGATGTGCATGAATTGGCTGCCATGTCTCCTACATTATAACAGTAACTCCACTTCAAAAAGTACGTCATTGATTGTCAAGCGCTTTGGGACATCCTGAGGTCGTGAAAGGTGCTATATAAATGCAAGTCTTTCTTTTATCCATTTTACTTCAGTACCTTGCCATTCTTAAAGTGTAATCCATTATTGCAGGTCATCACCACTACACCCAATCCTGCCCTCACCTGATGGATCCATGTGCACTTGCAGCAGGGGCTACTGGATAGCGATCAGGAGTGGGAGCCCTGGCCTTTTTAACCCACACCCCTCCCTTTAGTCCAAAGCACTGAGGCCAATTGTAGCGTCCTTATTCCCACCCTGACTGAGAGTAGTTAACTCAACACAGGTCAGGAATTGAATCTGGGCCCATCCTAGTGGGCACGGTTAAGTTGTTTACTGCCTCAACCAGCTGATTATTCAGAGAAGTTACTAAACTTAATTTTCAACCTCATTAGCAGCCAGATAGTGGGACAGAACTCTGTTAACGTTACGACTTAAATAGTGTTCAGAGCACCGGGCATAGGAACAAGAGTAGATCATTCTGCCCCTGGTGCCTGTTCTGCCATGTAATTAGATCCTGGCTGATCTGTACCTCAACTTCATTTACCTGCCTATGATCCATGTATGCTCACCAGATAGTGATGCATTGCTGACAGTATAACTTGGGTCTGTCAGCCTTACAAAAACTGATGCCTGTATTGTAATAACATGCTTTACAGCCTCTTCAATCTGTAAGCTATTTTGTTGCCTCAGTTTTTCCCTTTGGGTACCCTGCTCATCTCTGTACCTGCTCATCTCCGCAGCATGAAAGGCCTTCGTTTACCATGAGGTCCTTTAAGTGCATTCCAATAATATTACATAAAACCCAAGGTGCTTGTCCCTGTCCCTTGTTGACTGGATTTATTGCAATCTCTAGCTTCAGGTCACATTTATAAATGGCTTCAACCTCACTCACTGTTTAAGATGATATTTGAGCTCCTCGGATGTGTTGCAGCATTCATGAGAGATTATTGTTTGTTGCAGTTGCCTCTGGCAGCAAGCACCCTGTTAGGTCACCAAATAGACAATAAAAATACTTGCTCAGTTGACAAGCTCCTACACTGACACAATGGGCATCAACATTCTTTTCATTCCTAACTGCTGATCCAGAGCTGTCGTTGGTTCTCCAACAATGTCGATACTGACTGGGTTTTGGGAATGAACAGTGGCTGTGGATCAGCAAGAGTTCAGGAATGAAAAGGATACCCAACCTCATTCGAAGAGGCCAGCCACTCCCTGATGGTACCTACGGTGAATGATATAATGCTGACAGATTTTGCAAGGAGCCCTCCCTTGTGGTATCCAAGAGCATAAACAAACTGATAATTTGTGCTGCAGGTACTCTGGGTTAAAAGCACAATTGGATGATGTCGGCCGCACCTCTCCCTGGATTACATGCAACCTGAAATGCCTCAGTCTTTATTGGAAGGGCAAGTGATTTGCTTTCGCCCAGATCTGCCTCTGGGACACTTAGTGCAGAATTGTGGTCATAGAGTCATAGAGTCATAGAGTTATACAGCACGGATAGAGGTCCTTCGGCCCATCGTGTCCGCGCCGGCCATCAGCCCTGTCTACTCTAATCCCATATTCCAGCATTTGGTCCGTAGCCTTGTATGCTATGGCATTTCAAGTGCTCATCCAAATGCTTCTTGAATGTTGTGAGGGTTCCTGCCTCCACAACCCTTTCAGGCAGTGAGTTCCAGACTCCAACCACCCTCTGGGTGAAAAAGTTCTTTCTCAAATCCCCTCTAAACCTCCCGCCTTTTACCTTGAATCTATGTCCCCTTGTTATAGTACCCTCAACGAAGGGAAAAAGCTCCTTAGTATCCATCCTTTCTGTGCCCCTCATAATTTTGTACACCTCAATCATGTCCCCTCTCAGCCTCCTCTGCTCCAAGGAAAACAAACCCAATCTTCCCAGTCTCTCTTCATAGCTGAAGTGCTCCAGCCCTGGTAACATCCTGGTGAATCTCCTCTGCACCCTCTCCAAAGCGATCACATCCTTCCTGTAGTGTGGCGACCAGAACTGCACACAGTACTCCAGCTGTGGCCTAACCAGTGTTTTATACAGCTCCATCATAACCTCCTTGCTCTTATATTCTATGCCTCGGCTAATAAAGGCAAGTATCCCATATGCCTTCTTTACCACCTTATCTACCTGTTCCGCCGCCTTCAGGGATCTGTGAACTTGCACACCAAGATCCCTCTGACCCTCTGTCTTGCCTAGGGTCCTCCCATTCATTGTGTATTCCCTTGCCTTGTTAGTCCCTCCAAAGTGCATCACCTCGCACTTTTCCGGGTTAAATTCCATTTGCCACTGTTCCGCCCATCTGACCAACCCATCTATATCGTCCTGCAGACTGAGGCTATCCTCCTCGCTATTTACCACCCTACCAATTTTTGTATCATCAGCGAACTTACTGATCATACCTTTTACATTCATATCCAAGTCATTAATGTAGACCACAAACAGCAAGGGACCCAGCGCCGATCCCTGTGGTACCCCACTGGCCACAGGCTTCCAGTCCTAAGGTAGTAAATCACGTTCCACCCATGCAAGTGTAGAAATTTTCAGTATTTGTCTCAGGATGTTGCTCAGGGGCAAGTGACCTGCCTCACCTATTGGGGAGAGAGTGATGGGCAGAGAAATGATCTAATTTGTGGTGTCTACAAACACATTTGTCATTCTAACCTCCATGTCAGATATAAAAGAATAAATACTTGTTCAGACTCTGCATATCGAGCTAGGTAGATAAAGGGAGAGAGATTTAACAACAACAATATTGAAAGAATGAAAATTTTCCCCCTTTTTGTTTTCTTGCCCCTTTTTCATCTAACCACAGCTTGCAATGTTGCACTCTCAACATATAGAATTGGCCCATATTGCTTCCGCAGAGGCATGATGGATGCGGGATTTGTTGGGTGGGGGGTGGGTGGTGAATGGGTGGTGGGAGGAAGGATACTGAGCTGAAGAGAGATTGGGCAAAGGTTTGGTCAACGAGTTGGATTTTAACTTTGGCGGGGGGCCGGGGTGGGGGTGGGGGGGGTCATAAAGAAACTGGCGATTCTCCTTCATACCATTCAGTGCTAGCAGCCCTCTGCTACCTGGCCCAGGTAGCTATTCTATTCCATAAGTTACAGTTCTTTTTATTCCTCTCCACTTCACTTCTCTACCCTTCTCTCCTGAAGGACTGATTTATTTGGATGAGGTTCAGTGGGTGTTGAATGCCATTTGATACCTCATTGAAGTGGCTGTTCTTCATACATGAACCTAGAAAGTGAGTGTTAAAGGCTATTTGGCGAAATGGAATTGTGCTTGTACCAGAGCTCAATACTGCCATCACCGACATCCACATACGCACACTTTCCAGGACGAGTTGTTGGATAACAATTAGGATTGGGATCTATTATTCCCCTCCCACTTTAATGCAAAGAAAGACTTGCATTTATATAGTGCCTTTCGTGACCTCAGGATGTCCCAAAGTGCTTTATAGCCAATGAAGTACTTTTTTTTTTGAAGTGTAGCTACTGTTGTAATGTAGGAAACACGGCAGCCAATTTGCACACAGCAAGGTCCTACAAACAGCAATGTGATAATGACCAGATAATCTGTTTCAGCGATGTTGGTTGAGGGATAAAGATTAACAAGGATACCGGGGAGAACTCCCCTGCTCTTTAAATAGTGCCATGGGGTGTTTTATGAACCCTTGAGAGGGCAGACAGCACCTCCAACAGTGCAGTGCTCCTTCAATACTGCACTGGAGTGTCAGCATAGATTTTTGTGCTCAAGTCTCTGAAGTGAGACTTGAACTCATAACCTTCTAACTCAAGAGGCAAAAGTGCCACCCACTGAGCCACGGCTGGCACCGTATTTAAAGAAAGTTGGGATGTGCGCTCATCCGTGAAAACTGCCACTTGACTGTAATGTCATTGCCAGTTGAAATGCCTGCCAAAGCTTTGTCTTAACCCAGCCCAGCTGGCTGAGCAATGCTCAGTGACTGGAGCAAATTCACATCTTAAACCTTTGAAAACACATTACTTGGTTAAAGTAGCAAACATAAATATGTTATATGAATAAGCACTGGAAGTGTAACCATTTAACCTCAGCTGGCTTCATGGTGGATTATTCCATTACTGTAAAGTGTAAGAGTAGAATGCAGCAGAGCTGCAAAACCTTCTCCATCCCAAGCTGAGCTGCTTTGAGATGGCTGCAGATCTGGACCTGCTATTTGGACATCCGAGTGGCTCCGCATCTCCCCCGCCACTGCTCCGCGTCTTTCCTCCCTCCCCGCCGCTGCTCCGCGTCCCCGTCCCCCCCCCCCCCACCCTGTCGCTGCTTCGCGTCTCCAGGGGGAGACGTGGCCCTGAAGAGATTGAAGTCTAGTGGTATAGCGGAGACATTAAAATTGCAGGGTTGCTCTGACGTTCAAGAAAAATCATGTGGATCGTTGGGGTAAATGCAGTTACAATGAAACCAAATCCAAATAAACAGTCTAGTTTTGAAACATAGAAAACTTCTGAATTACATTTTCATTAAATACTATTACAAATGCACCCTACAATCACTTCAGAAAACATTATTTGCATGGCAAATTCCGTTTCCAGTTTAGAAAAGTTAGTCACTTAGCTGAATTTGAAGGTGCTGCCGCAGAGGGTCTTTGACAATCGGCTGTAGATAAAGCTTTCGAGCTTGGTGTTATCTACAGACCTGTGAAGCCAAGTCTTCATTTGGGCTTTGGATTCCAGCTGCGAACTGGAGGCCCATGTGTTTGATAAAGACCTGGGAAAGCACATGCCGAATTAGCTGCACAGAGCATGTAGGGCTGATAATTAAGTTCACGTGGCTAAAGCCATGCTCGCTCTCAGCAAGGAAATGAGTAACGAGGTATCACCTTTTTATACAGTTAATTAATGGCACAAGTTTAATTGGGCAATTGCATCCGGTATCAGTTTTGAAATCACCATAGGCTCAGTGGTAGCACTCTCACCTCTGAATTGAAAGGTCATGGGCTCAAGACCCACTCTAGAGACTTGAGCACAGAATCCGTGCTGACAAATCAGTTCAGTACTGTAGGAGGTGCTGTGTTTCGGATCCCAAAAGACAAAAGTCAGCAAGGCAAGAGGAAAAAAAACTATTAATAAAGTTTAAGATGGTTTGAATTTTCTACGACAGGCTGTGGAGGCCAAGTCACTGAATATATTTAAGAAGGAGATAGATAGATAGATAGATAGATAGATAGATAGATAGATAGATTTCTAGACACAAAAGGCATCAAGGGGTATGGGGAGAGAGCGGCAATATGGTATTGAGATAGAGGATCAGGCATGATCATATTGGATGGCGGAGCAGGCTCGAAGGGCCAATTGGCTTACTCCTGCTCCTATTTTCCATGTTTCTATGGTTATCCCTCCTGGCGAGAACGTTTCTTCAAAAAAAAAACTTATTGTCTACAAAACTAACCAAACTGTTTTGTGTGCGTGCATAACTGTCAGCTTTACACTCTATCTATCTATATCTATATCTATCTATCACTTAGATGAAGGAATACAGAATTGTATATCCAAGTTTGCAGATGACATTAAGTTAAGAGGCACGGCACGTTGTGTGGATGGGAGGAGGAAGTTACAAAGGGACACGGACAGACTAAGTGAGTGGGCAAAACTATGGCAGATGGAATTCAATGTTGGGAAGTCTGAGGTCATCCATTTTGGATCTGAGAAAGACTGATCAGAATATATTCTTAATAGTGAGAGACTAGGAGCTGTGGAGGAGCAAAGGGATTGAGGTGTCCATGTACACATCACTAAAGGCTAGTGCACAGGTACAAAAAGTAATCACTGGCCCAAAAGGCTGTGGATGCTGGGTCAATTGAAATGTTCAAGATTGAGATAGATAGATTTTTGTTTGGTAAGGGTATCAAAGGATACAGTGCAGAGGTATTGGAGTTGAGGTACAGATCAACCATGATATAATTGAATATTTGGAACAGGCTCGAGGGGCTGAATTGCCTACTCCTGTTCCTATATTACTGCACTAATAAATCGCTAGCAACTAAAATTAGGTTTCGGCGGTGTCGGTACAGATTGGCCGTACAAACCCAAAGTGAACTTGAAAGATTCACTCTGAATTTAAGGGCTGGAGTCTGAGTGTGCTGAAAATTGTTCTTCAAGTATATGCTCTCAAACCCATGGCTATCAAGAAACTCAAGCAAGCTCTCTGGGATTGTGATTGGTTCTGGTTTCTTGTCAGGGATTTCTAATTTCACCCTTCCCTTCACAAGATAGCTATGGATGAGGAAGGACATCTTGGCTAATCGATCCAGGAAGTTCCATTATCCCTGCAATCAAAGCGTCCAACTGTTTCCTAAATATTCAGTGGTTTTTTGCTCCACTACCCATGTACGCACAGGTACAGTACTGTAGTGGTTGTGTTACTAGACTTGGAATTCAGAGGCCTGGTGTAATAATCCAGAGAATGTGAGTTCAAATTCTGCCATGTTTGAAAATTTAAATTCAGTTTTAAAAAATCTGGAAACAAAAAGCTGGTATCAATAAGTGACCATAAAAACCCAACTGGTTCACTAATGTCCTTTTTAGGGAAGGAAACTTGCCATCATTTCCTGTTCTGGCCTATTATGGGACTTCAGTCTCACACTAATGTGGTTGACTCATAACTGCCCTGTGAAGTGGCCTAGCAAGACACTCAGTTTAGGGCAACCAGGGATGTTAAACACCTTGGAATGTTTTAAAGGTTCTATATAAATGCAAGTTGTTGATGGGCAATAAATGCCGGCATTGCCAGTGACATCCACGTCCCAAGAATGGAAAAAAAAACATACTTGGGAGCCTATTCCAAGTGTTTTTGCATGAAACAGAGTGTCCTGACATCAGTTTGAATTTGCATCTCACTAGCTTCAGTCATTATCACTTTTGACTACTTTTGTTAATAATTAACATAGATATGTGGTTCAGTACACCGCCTGTTCAAATATTTGGTTTCCCCTCAGGTAGAAACAATTCTTGCCTTGCTACAAATCATGATGAGCTCATGCTTTCCTAACTTGTGATTGCCTGATAAGTCTTAAAAGATCTATACTATGTGTCTGAGAGAGGCGCTGTGATGGGGGAGGTGAGGTTGGGTTGATATTGCCTCAAAACGATGACTTGGTGTACACCATTACTTGTCTTTGTTACTACTTTGGAAAAAGAATGAGATGGTGGGGGTGGGGGGTGGGGGGTGGCTGGAAGTATTCTTGGAGATCTGTGACTTTAATTTGTGCTCTATTTTGCTTACATTTTTTAAAAAAGGTCCCCTAAACCCCCACAAGTTGTCTTCTGAACATCTAGACAGGTTGAGACAAGGTGCCCCCTCTCCTACCCCCAGTGAGAGTGAAGGTGGCTCAGTCAGAAGAATTATGCATTTTCCTTTGATTATATCAACAAAGAGATTTCTCTCTTCCCATTTACCTGGTGTGGAGATGCCGGTGATGGACTGGGGTTGACAAATGTAAGGAATCTTACAACACCAGGTTATAGTCCAACTGTTTTATATATGTATTAAAACAGTTGGACTATAACCTGGTTGTTGTAAGATTCCTTACATTTACCTGGTGGTGGACATAATACTCACCTAACTGGGCACCCTGGGGTAAGAATTCTTGTGGTCACTATGAGTAGCAACAGCATAAATACATTCCTGAGGATTTCCTAGAACAGTGCGCTTCTGATTCTGATGAATACCTAACGGAGGAAATCTTCACAAATACATTTATGTGTCACTACATGTAGTCGGTCAGGAACACTTACTGTCCTTCTGCCCCTGTCCCTGGTACTTGCTGACTCCAAGATGTTGGTCATTGTACGGGGTTTGTTTACTTTTACTTAACACTTGTTTGTCTTTCCCAAGCAATCTGTTTTTATCACAGCTAGCAACAAAAAAGAAAAGGGGAAGAAGGAAATGGCCCTGAATGTACAAGTGGTCTCCGTGTGCCTAGAATCAATTACATAGAATGTACAGCACAGAAACAGGCCATTCGGCCCAACAGGTCCATGCTAGTGTTTATGCTGCAAACGAGCCTCCTCCCACCCTTCATCTAACCTAATCAACATATCCTTCTATTCCCTTCTCCCTCATGTCAATTATAGTGACCGTACCTCCAGTACCAGGGATTTGTGCAGGTAATAATCTCGATATATTCAATTAGCGGAACCGACTTCCAGGACACATGGGTTAACAAAATAAAATACCGTGTCCTTGTGCCCATTGATCCTCTCCCTGTCATGTTGGCAGCAGGTTTATTGTTGTGTGGTGCTGGTTTGGTTTAAAAGGCACCTGGAATCTCTGCAAATGCCTTCTTTGAAACAGTTGACTTGTTTCCAAGGTGCAGAACTGCTTTGGGTTCAGAGTGCTTTGAAAGAACAAGTCTTCCATCAGCATCCCATTGACAATATAACCGTTAAAGGAAGCCTGGATTAACTTTGCATCGTTTCTGAAGCTATATGTACATTTGGTGGGGGTAGCGGGGGGGTGGGGTGCAAAAATAACAGCATTGGTTTGAGGCCTTACTGAGCACTAATAATTGAGAGTAGCATCCTGTCGAGTCTGGTTGGTGGAATGTTTTCAAATTGCTTATGAGGAAACATTTTGGTAATATATATTTGTCCCCTAAAGATTTACTTGTTTGTGTGAGTCCACAAGAAGGTTCATGGTGACCTACAGTGTCCAGTCTCTAGACTAGGAACTTGGGTGAGGCTTTTGGGTTTGTCTATGATTGGCTTCTTGTAAGGAGAGCGTGGCTACTCGCCTGTTGACTCAGTAGATGAATGTATTTGTATTTGCCTGGTATAGTGCCATGGATGTGCAGATTGGAAAGGTACAAGATTAGATCTCTGGGCCTAGATATTGGTTGGCGCTGGCCTGCGCTGGAACGGGTAGGCCCAAGGCACACCAGATATTAGGCCTCATTCACAAGAGACTGGCGAGTCGCGGACGCTTGCTTCGTGTCCCCAGGCAGCTCATTGGCGAATCGGATTTGAATTTTGGGTGGCTGCATTGTTGGCAGCGGCCCTCCGGTAGGAGGGGGGAGGCGATCGGGAGGGGTCCAGTGTCTTTGGCACTGCTGTGGTGCTGGGAGGAGTACTCCAGCTTCTCCTGGCTCCACATTCAAGTACATTTTTTAAATGTAACTTTTTGGTGGTGGTCCCTTAGGCCGCATGTTAAGCTGGTTTGCCTGAATGGAGCCAATCTGGATTTGGACAGATTGGACTTGGCTTAGTGTTGTCCCTGCACACACTCTGAGGCTCGCACATGTTGAATGATAACTTGGGTGTGATGTTGGAGAGTAGAAAATTTGGGAAAGGGAAGAGGACCAGGGGGCTAACCTTCTCTCCACTGGATGCCACTTGGAACATACGCTAGAGACTCCAGTGTTTGGGATCAATTTCTGTAAAAATATTCACTGTCTTCTGACAATTATATTAAATATACATACACAAACACACGCGTGTGCCCACACACATTATATGTATATTATGACAGTGTCCTCATGCTTTTGGAAAAGAAGGCAGAATGAGATTGGGAATTCCAATCACATAGCCAAGAATTAACTCCGAGCTCTGTACACATGGTCGTTCAGTGTAATAATTCTGTATTAAACCAGACATCTTAACCTATTTTCCAGCTGCAATTCATAATTTCTCTAGAATTTTTCCACTTGTAATATTCTTGAGGCATGCTTGCTTTCTCTCTCTCAAATATAGATTCCTCCTTAAACTTTGTTCCTTCCTCTCATGAAGATACTGTTTCAACAATAACTACTTGCATCTATATAGCGCCTTTAACGCAGTAAGACGTCCCAAGGCGCTTCACAGCACAGAGAAAATTGACACCGAGCCAAAGAAGGAGACATTAGGACAGGTGACCAATCGCTTGGTCACAGAGGTAGGTTTTAAGCAGCGTCTTAAAGGTGGAGGAAAAAGGCGGAGAGGCAAAGAGGTTTGGGAAGGGAATTCCAGAAGTTAGGGCCTGTGATGTTTGAAGGCAGGGCCACCAATGGTGGGGCGAAGGAAGTGGGGGATGCACAAGAGATTGGAGGAATGTAGAATTCTCGGAGGGTTGCAGGGCTGGAGGAGGTTACAGATAACAGAATGAGAAAGGGCAGGGAAATGGGACTGCAGTAGATAACTTTAGTTGGAGAATGAGCACTAGATAGGCACAATGTTGCTGAATGGCCACCCCTTGTGCTATAGCTTGTATGATCACAGTTCCATGAGGGCTGGCTGCTCTCTAACACCGAGTGGCCATTCTTCAAGTGTTAGCTTAGACAGCGAGTAAGGGCAGACTGTCCCAATCCTGTCCTCACATAATGTCCAAACTTGTATGCTTTCCAGCAGGGGTCACTGGGTAGCGATCAGGAGCGTAACCTCTGGCTGATATCTTTTTCTTCTCTAACCCAGGGGCGTTGAAGCTAACTGTAGATCTGGAGGTCAAACGCAGAACCTTTCTCACCTGAATAGTTCAGCACTGCACTGGACAGTACGCCAACCAACCTGGGAGTTTCAAATATTTTATAACCTATTGCTCAAATTAAGGAACGCAAGGTCATACACCAGTATAAACAAGCAAAACCAACGTTTGTTTACTATTGATTTTTTTTCTGATGCACTATCCACACCAATAAAGCTATGAATATAGCTTCATTTATATACAGTTATGGATGGGCCAGGGTCAGTGGTTTGCCTTTAATTGAGAGATTGTGATGGTGTCATGAGCCAGAAGAATGAAGCTCATATGGTTTATGGATGTCATTTGAACTCTATGATTAAATTAGCCTTATTACTCATTCTGAGAGACCCATTACTTTTTATAATATATGTATATCATAGTCTCCAAGTGAAGATAATGCTAATGAGTATTTAAAAGTAGAACTGAAATGACACTGACTGAAGACAGTGTGAGAGACAATTGTACAGTGCTATCACTCCAGAGTAATACCCTTGCACAAATCCTGGGATGGTGGTAGAGAATTGTTTTAAGTACTGAAGCAGAATTATAAAGGACTCAAGTGGCATGTCACAGCTTGCATTGTAAGATACTATCAGTTACTTACAGGCATGGTATTACTGAGTTCAGTACATTTCTCTCGCATTAGGCATTCGGGATTGACAGGGTCAGGGTCTTCAACTTGATACAGGGGGGACTGGGTCAGGCACAGAGTGTGGTTGCTGGGCCCTGGATGAAGACTGTTTGGGTAGCATGTACCTTCTTCGGACGCTATTGGAGGTTGGGGTCTCTGGTCAGATGCTAGCCCCAAGAACACTTCGGCGTGCCCAGCACATTGAAATAAATAGGCTTCCAGGTGGGTTTGAAATGTATGAGCTTTGGGGAACATTGAGAAATACTGTTCCATTAATGAAATCTCCTGCTGTGTCGTTGATTTTATGTGAAAATGTTAGGCGGGGGCAGCTACACTGTCTTAAGATGCCGTGAGCCGTGCTCAACTGGAAAATTGTGCCCGTGCGTTTATCATAGAATCGGTGTTAATCATGCGGTTTCACTCACTGACTTGCCCTTCACAATTGCATTGAGCTCCTACCTGATGATGATGCTGCTGCTGTTCTGGGGGGAGCGAACACTGCTCTACCCAGTGGGTGGCAATTTCCAATCTCTCAGTAGTTTTGCAAGATCAGGAATTCTTGCCCATCGTATGCAGCAGTGTTTGATCGCCCAGCGCAGCAGTAACATCAGCATCAGGTGGAGCTGCTGTGAGGGGCAATTCAGAGACGACTGCCTTTATGAATTGGGTAGAAAGGAAGGAGAAGAGGAGCAGCAGTCAGAACTGGAGATGATGGTGGGAGGGATGAAGAAAAGAGAGGAAGAATGCCAGCGTGAATTGAGGGGAAGAGAATAAACAATTTGAATACAATTTAACAATCAATTTACCAATACATCGCCACAGTAATTTGCCATTTCTCTGCAAGAAATGAAGGAAAATCCTTACAATTTTTGCCATAATCTTCTGCCGTTTTCCACTGGGGTTGATGAGGGATATAGTCAGCAGGTTTAGAATTGTACACACTCCTTCCAAACAGTATTTCTCCTCCCACCCCATCCTGGCCAGGAGTCATAGAGAGAGTCATAGAGTCATAGAGCACGGATGGAGGCCCTTCGGCCCATCGTGTCCGCGCCGGCCATCAAGCCCTGTCTACTCTAATCCCATATTCCAGCATTTGGTCCGTAGCCTTGTATGCTATGGCATTTCAAGTGCTCATCCAAATGCTTCTTGAATGTTGTGAGGGTTCCTGCCTCCACAACCCTTTCAGGCAGTGAGTTCCAGACTCCAACCACCCTCTGGGTGAAAAAGTTCTTTCTCAAATCCCCTCTAAACCTCCCGCCTTTTACCTTGAATCTATGTCCCCTTGTTATAGAACCCTCAACGAAGGGAAAAAGCTCCTTAGTATCCATCCTATCTGTGCCCTGGAGTAGCATGGGTATTCCTGGAGGACTCCACAAGGGCATGTTCCCATGAAAACATTTTCAATTTTGTTAAAAATGGTGTGTGCTGGCTAACTTTGAAGCAGATTTTTTTTACTTCATAGGTGATAGATTTTCAGATGCGGGGAGTATGTTTCTGCGGTTTGAGGTTTGTCATTGTGGTACCTTAAATCGGGCGTTCAGGGTCATAAGGACAAAGAGCACATAGGAATGAAGAACTCTCACACCAAAGTGTTAAAGTTCATCACCTGTGGAATTAATTAGAATCTACAGCACAGAAATAGGCCATTTGGCCCAGCTGGTCTATGCCGGTGTTTATGCTCCATACGAGCCTCCTCCTGCTCTAATGACCTCTTCCCACCCTGCTCCTGTATCCCTCTATTCCCTTCTCACTCATGTATGCATCAAGCCTCCCCTTAAATGCATCAATGCTATCTGCTTTAACCACTCCATATGGCAGTGAGTTCCACATTCTCACTATTCTTTGTGTAAAGAAATTTCTTCAAAATTCTTCATTTGATCTGTCAGTGACTATATAATATTTATGACCCATTGTTCCAGCCTCATCCACAAATGGAAACTAGTTTCTCCATAGCCACCTTACCAAACCCCTTCATAATTTTAAGGACCTCTATCAGGTCTCCTCTTAGTCTTTTTTCCAAAGAAAAGAGTTCCGGCCTGCTCAATATTCCAGATACTTGCATCCTTTCAATTCCGGAAACATCTTTGCAAATCTTTTCTGCATTTTCTCCAGTGCTTCAATATTCTTTTTGTAATATGGAGACCAGAACGGTACACAGTACTCCAAGTGTGGGCCAGCCAATGTTCTGTATCAATTCAATTAGATCATGGCTGATCTGTATCTAAGCTCCGTCTACCTGTCTTGGTTTCGTGACCCTTAATACCATTGCCTAACAAAAAATCTATCAATCTCGGTTTTGACGTTTTCAATTGAGTTGAGATTTTTTTTCTTTTTGAAAAGATCAACAATTTTCATTGACCTAGCCTCAACAGATTTTTGGGGAGAGAGTTCCAGATTTCCACCACTCTTTGTGTGAAGAAGTGCTTTCTGACATCATCCCTGAATGACCCGGCTCTAATTTTAAGGTTATGCCCTTGTTACTCCCCCACCCCACCAAGAGGAAATAGTTTCTCTCTATCTACCCTATCAAATCCTTTAAACGTCTTAAACACTTCAATTAGATCACCCCTTAATCTTCTATATTCAAGGGAATACAAGCCTCGTCTGTGCAACCTGTCCTCAATTTAACCCTTTTAGCCCTGGTATCATTCTGATGAATCTGCATTGCACCCCATCCAAGGCCAATATATCCTTCCTGAGGTGCGGGGCCCAGAACTGAATGCAGTTCTCCAGATGGGGTCTAATGAGAGCTCTGTACAGCTGCAACTTGACTTCCACTCCCTTTGAGATAAAGCCCAACATTTCATGAGCCCTTTATTTTTTTTTTACCTATCCATTAGCTTTGTGATTTCCCTACTTGGACCCCTAAATCTCTCTGCTCATCCACGGTTCCTAGCTTCTTCCCATTTAGAAAGTACTCCAATCTATCTTGCTTGGATCCAAAATGGATGACCTCACACTTCCCCACATTGAACTCCATCTGTCACCGTTTTACCCACTCACTTAATCGAAGAGCCTTAAATGTTTGTACAAAAGTGAGTGGAACTGAATACAAGCATTACAAGTGACAGCTGTGGGATCAGAAAGTTTGAGAGCAAAAGCGTTTGGCTTTTATGAACTTTTAACTAGATTGTTTTTCAAACATCTGCTGAATTCATTCAAGAAATCAAGGCGGTATTGAGACATCCCCAAGCTCCTGGAAGGCACAGAGGATAAACAATTCTCTTCTACACAATTAAATAAATCCTGCCTATTAAATCTTGATGATTAACTTTGTGCTAGTTTAGCTTATTAGTGCCCAGCATGTCCATATAGATTACCACCGTGACTAAACCATGCTTTTCATTTATTTGCCTTACAAACGGGATACAATTGTCATTGTCTATAGAGTTTGCCTGTGGGATTTATTTATGCGTCTTGTGAGATTCCAGATATTTCATTTCAGAGGATTTGGATGGATTAAATCTGCTGAAAAGGGGTATTTGCATTGCAATGACTAATTGGAGCCAAGATATCAGGAATCAAACTTGGAACCTCCTGAGGAATCATCGCACAGCAATGGTGCTTCAATACACTGTTATCTGCAAGGAACATGTTCCTTAACGCCGCTAACGATTTCAAGTTGAGAAGGCTGTCTCATTGTTAGAGGTGACCTACATTTCTTTTCACTTCTGAAATTATTCCTGTAATCCTACGCTGTCACAGAAGGCACAGTAAATTTACAGAGATCGTAAGTTTGAGAAAAGAACAATCTTGGTGATTTAAAGAGAAGTGGTTTCAAAACGTTGTGATGCTTGGTCAGTGATATCCTCTGAGTGACTTTAATTGACTAAGTAAAGGTTGGAATAGAAAAGATTATGTGGCATAATTTCTAGTAGAAAATAACTTGCAGAGTTTCTCTTTTTTTTCTGTTTTCTCTTCCCCTCTTTTGAAGGTGCTGACTTTTTGCTGGGGCACAGTTCTGCAGACACTTACTCCCAGGGCTAAAAGGGTTAAATTATGAGGACAGGTTACACAGACTAGGCTTGCGTTCTCTTGCGTATAGAAGATTAATGGGTGATCTAATTGAGGTGTTGAAAATGATTAAAGGATTTGATCGGGTAGATAGAGAGAAACGATTTCCACTGGCAGGGGAGTCCAGAACAAGGGGGCATAACCTTAAAATTAGAGCTAGGCCATTCAGTGGTGATGTCAGGAAGCAGTTCTTCACACAAAAGATAGTGGAAACCTGGAACACTGACCCCCCAAAAAGGTTGTGGATGCTGGATCAATTGAAATTTTCAAAACTAAGATTGATAGATTTTTGTTAAGTAAGGCTATCAAGGGATATGCAACCAAGGCGGATAAATGGAGTTAAGATACAGATCAGCTTTGATCTAATTGAATGGCGGAACAGGTTAGCGGACATGCATGGCCTACTCCTATTCCTGTATTCCCATAATGGTTCAGTTGGTAAATGTACTTTTTGATGTAGAATTGAACCCTAAAGACCAGGAAAGACCCAGCTTTAATCCCTGGTCTACGTTGAATTGTACTGACCTCAGCTGAGATAGTGGTTGGGGCCTCCCAGTGGGCTAGGGGGAAGATGAATCAGGCAGGGTTTCCATTCTGATGGCTACCCACTGACCCGTGTTGGTGGAGCACATCTTTAGATGTGGGTGGCAACAGATTGTGATGCCATCCATAATCAAATAGGCTATTGGCACTAATTGACCAGGCTCAGATATGAAGAATCATAGAATGATACAGCACAGAAGGAGGCCATTCAGCCCATCATGCTTGTGCCAGCTCTTTGAAAGAGCTATCCAATTAGTCCCACTCCCCTGCTCTTTCCCCATAGCCCTGCAAATCACCAAAACCTTGTGAAAGTGGACCTAGATAAGAGGAACCTCTTGACCTTGCTGGTCACAAGAGCCTGTATATAATAAACGTGTTGGCAAAGTATGGTTTGGATAATTAACTTTGAAGTGGACAGGTGTGCACTGTAGGGATGTGCAGTCATCTCTGGATTGAATGCAAAATGGCCAAGTGAGTTATTTCCATCGAATTACAATCGATTTCAAGCATTCTTACACCTGGAGTAGAAATGATTAATTTCATTAGACCATCCAGGAGATGTACTGCTGCAAAACACTAATATGGCTCAACATTTCAATAAAGCATAGGCACCAAGTGGTGTGTTGTGATACAACATTGCTGTATTTAAAATTCTCATCCTTGTTTTCAAATCACTCCATGGCCTCACCCCCTCTCTATCTCTGTAGCCTCCTACAACCCTCTGCGCTCCTCCAATTCTGGCCTCTTGCGCATCCCCGATTTTCTTCGCTCCATCGTTGGCGGCCGTGCCTTCAGCTGCCTCGGCCCTAAGCTCTGGAATGCGCTCTCTAAACCTCTCCGCCCCTCTCCTCCTTTTAGGACGCTCCTTAAAACCTACCTGTTTGATCAAGCTTTTGGTCGCCTGTCCTAATATCTCCTTATGTGGCTCGGTGTCAAATCTTGTTTGATAATCGCTCCTGTGAAGTGCTTTGGGACGTTTTACTATGTTGAAGGTGCTATATAAATGCAAATTGTTGTTACATAGCGGTCAAGTGTAAAGACAGAGTGGCACAGTGTCTGGGTACACTTCACACTTCACATTGGAAAGCCCCGTTTAATCTGCCTCGAGGAAGAGGGATCAAAGCTCTGCCAGCCATCGAGAACCACAAAAAACTGAAGCAAAAGCAGAAAAGGCAAGTCTGTCAGTATCGTATAAAGGACAGGATTAACATCTCTGGTATGGACACTTCAAGAAGAATCAGCCGGGGTTTCTGCTCCTGACCTGAAATGTTACCCTGTCTCTTCTCTTCGGATGTTGATGGACCTGCTGTGTATTTCTATCATTTGATGTTTTTGTTTCAAATTTTCAGCATTTGCAGTGTATTTTTTTTTCACTTCCCACATAGTAGTTTTCACACAATAGTTTGATTTCTCAGACATTGATTAATGACCTTGTTTTGAACTTCTTTCAGGATTCTTCGTAATCCAAGATTGATGAAAAAGAATAACGTTAAGGTTTTAAAATCATAATGTGCAGCAGCTCTCGGCCTTTGTTCTGAAGCTTCATCTTACCGATTCTCTGTCTGGAGTTATCTACTTTGGAAACATGGTTAATTGAAACATTGACAGACACTGATTTAAGGGAATGTCTCTCAATCGCATTTTCAAACTGCTAATTAAACATTGACTGTTTGAAAGCTGCTCTTTCATTTCTGGTTGCAATTCTCCCCGGTGATGTTTGTCTTTGGTGAGCAGGTTGCAAGGCCACTTAACTGATCTGTTGTGTCAGCCGTGGCTCAGTGGGTAGCACTTTCGCCTCTGAGTCAGAAGGTTGTGGGTTCAACTCCCACTCCAGAGACTTGAACACAAAATCTAGGCTGATAGTCCAATGCAGTACTGAGGGAGTGCTGCACTGTCAGAGATGCTGTCCTTCAGATGAAACGCTAAACGGAGACCCTGTCAAGTGGACGTAAAACATCTCTCGGCACTATTCAAAGAGGAGCAGGGGAGTTCTTCCCGGTGTCCTGGCTAATATTTATCCCTCAACCAATGTCACTAAAACAGATTATCGGGCCGTTATCGCATTGATGTTTGTGCGCAAATTGGCGTTTCCCTACATAACAACGGTGACTATCCTTCAAAGGTATTTCATTGGTTGTAAAGTGATTTGGGATGTCCTGAGGTCGTGAAAGGTGCCATATAAATGCAAGTGTTTGTTTCTTTCTATCTGCTCCTGGGCATGGGTGCATTGGGCACAATGTGAGTGGTCACCTGGCACAGTATCTCCAACTGCTTCCTTGTTTACAGCTTTAATAGGTGCCCAGGTAACCATGGACACAGTGAATCTTTCTGAAGCTGGTGTGCACCAATATCAATCGAAATTTGTCGTTTGAAAGTCCTGAGGTTTAGTTTGGACAGACGGCTCATTTTCTTTTAGCAATGGTGCCTACCTTTTTAGGGTTAGGGACACTTGTAGGAGTTCTGCAGGAGTTGGATTAACATTGATTATGTTGCCATCAGCTAGGGATGCCAACTTTTAGTCAGTTTCTACAAAACAGGACACTTACTGAAGTGAAAGACCATCTGTAGATGCTCAGAACATATCATTACTCCTTGCAGTGCTTCGAGGGTTCCTAAATCCCCATCCTGTGAATCAAAGCTTTCTCAATGTCATCTCTTGGACTGAAATAAAAGGACCATCAATAAATGCTTGGATCGTATCATCAAACTTTGCAGTGTTTTTGAGATCCTAAATCCTCAAACTGTGGAACAATCTTTTTCATAATGCACTCTTTTTTTGAAGAAACATTCTCCTAAATTGTGTCTCAAAGGCAAATGGAAAAGCATCATTCAGCATTTCCACTCTGACTGACATGGCTTTCAATTTTTTTCTCCTTTTGTCAGGCGGAGGATGCTGGTGTTTGAGACTGGAATATTTGGTCACTATTTATTTACACCCAGGGTCCAGTATAGCATGGGTCAAATGCAGGTGAGGCCTAAATCATCAACCTGTCCATTTCCATTATTGGGCATCTTATGCCTTCTGACTGGGACTGGGCAATCTTTGTGTTATGGATTCCTTCAATCCCTAGGACTTGGCATGAAACTGCCCAAACTTCTTTCGCTTAAGGCTCTTCTAGAGTTCCCACAAACTCTGACCAGGCCCTCGATTTGAGGTTAGAAATATGAGGTGGGAGTTAGCTAAAGTGTGGAAAACAGTTTTATGTTGGGACTTTTTTTTTTACATGGAATTGAATGTATGTCGTACATTCTCCATGCTCTGGTACTTTGGTCTTTTTTCCAGCATACACGTGATGCCGTATAGCTTCAGATCACTAGACTCTTTTGCCCACCTTATGGTGATGGTTTCAAGCAGAGCTGTCTCTTTTCTGTTGCCTCCTTGCAGATCCCTGAAGCCTTCTGCCAGCTTTCTGCTGCTCATTAGAACATAGAATGACATAGAATTTTCAGCACAGAAACTGGCTGTTCAGCCCAACTGGTCTATGCCGGTGTTTATTTTCCCTCATGTGTTTATCTAGCTTCCCCTTAAATGCATCTATGCTATTCGCCTCAACTACTCCTTGTGGTAGCAAGTTCCTACAATCTAACCACTCTCTGGGTAAACAAGTTTCTCCTGAATTCTTTATGGACATGGGGCACTAGGGCAGAGTCCGAGGAGGGGACAAATATCCTAGAGGGTTTTTCCCCTCCCGAACTCTTCCTCTTTTAAAGGTGCTGACTTTTCAGAACTCTCCATTACCTTGCCCACATAACCGCTCTTCATGCGTAAGCCTTGGCCAGTGAATGCCAACAGGCTATTTTGACCAGGAACTGAGCCTGGTCCTGTTCTCATTTGACATCTACACAGTTGCACTTTTCAGTACCCACTGAACCAGGAGTGATCAACCTGTGGCCCTCAGCTTCTGAGTTCTTGCAACGAGGTCCATGAACGCCGGGCAGATCGGTCCCTATTTTTGCTCGGGATTGTCGCTTGATGGTTTCTCTTGTTTGAATTTTTGGTTTGGAAAGGACTTTTTTTTTAAACACTGTTACCCCACTGGTGGATAAATCTAAATTAAATCTAATCAATAAGATCTGGCAGCGTCAGTAACTTGAGATAAATGTAAATTCACGGGAACATGGATTTAAACTTTATACGTGGCCCCCTCCCCCCCCCCCCCCCCCAATCAAGGCTCCATGGTATGTGCTTAATTCCCAAAACCTTGGACACTCCTGCACTAAACCATTGTTGGAGCATCAAGTAGTAAAATGGGAGAACCAGCAAGAAAAAAAGATCGAAGCGAAAGAAAGATCAGAGAAAATAAACAGTGAATCAGATGCCAAAGTCAGTAAGAAAGTTGAAGGAGAATAGTGTCACTATAAATGATATGAAGAAATATGAGATGGCACCTTGCCATCCAGAGTCAAGGAAACTGCAGAGTACAGACATTACTGAACTATCTCTACTGTGGCCCTGTGCTGAAAATGCTGCATTTGCTCACTCCAGCTGCTGTATATAACCCTGAGTTACATAGGGTGGGACTTAAGCACTAGGAGCAGCCCTGTTATGCAGCTGGGAGTTGGGGGAAACTAAAGAATTTAATCGGAAGCGTGGAAAATAGCCTGGATTTTTGGCGCTTTCCAAAAAAAATCAATTACAAGCAGTACTTCCGCTTTTTCAGGCAACAGTACTGCTGCTTTAAGACTCTAATCTTGAGGGAACAGTTTTCTGTTCTGTTTGACTGTTTAAGTGCAAGTCCCATCTGGGCAATCTTCCATGTGAAATCTTTTGAGAGCTGCCAGCTGGGAGTTCCACTGTCCATGTAAAAAGGTGCACTGCCTCGGTCTTGTTGCGGATGGTGCATGCACGTGCTCATTGTTTTGAATGGAAGAATACGGAGTGGGTGTCTTTAATTCCCGAAAGTCTCAGCCCAGTGAAGCCCAGAATGAATCTCTTTCTATCCAGAGGGGCTGGGAAATGAGCATGGCTAAGCGATAGAAAGGGCGATCAGCTAACTCGGAACAGGCGGGGGATGGAATCTGGACCTTCCAGCTTTAACAAACCACATAAACTTTTCATAGTTTGCTAAAGTAGAACACCATCTATAAATGCTCAGAACATATCATTGCACCTTGAAGTGTTTTTGAGACCCTAAATCCCCATCCTGTGAAAAATCTTTTTTTATTATGCACTCTGTTTTGAAGAAACATTCTCCTAAATTGTGTCTAAAAGGCAAATGGAATAGCATCATTCAGCATTTCCACTCTGACTGACTTATGGCTTTCAATTTTTTCCCCCCTCGGTTGTTTGTCAGATGGAATATTTTTGTGTTGAGACTGGAATATTTGACTACTTTTTACAACCATGGTCCAGTATAGCATGAGCCAAATGCAGAGTGAAGTGCAAATAATCTACATGTCCATTTGCATTATTGGGCATTTTATGCCTGTCTGAGTGGGATTGAGCAGTCTTTGTTTCATGGATGCCTCGAGTGCCGAGGACCTGGTATGAAGCTGCCCAAACTTATTTTTCTTCAGGTTCTTCCAGAGATGCCACGAACTCTGACCATGCCTGCAATTTGAGGCCAGAAATGTGAGGTGGGAGTTAGCAAAAATGAACTGTGGAAAACAGTTTTATGCCAAAACTGTTTGTTTTGACATAGAATTTAAGATGTGTCTTACACTCTCCGTGCTCTGGTACGAATTGATGTCCACATTGATGCACTTTCCAGCACGGGTCACTAAATAGTGGTTGATTTTATTTTTTATTTCTCAGCAGAGATGAACCTGGGACCTTTCTGGTTTTCCACACTTACCTGCTGGGCAAAAGCACCATCTCTGTTGGGACTTAAAGGAGAGCAGATTTTCAACTGCATGGGGCCAAAACCGAGCTTTATTTTTAAAAACAATTTTGTCAGACAAACTTGAAGTCTGACTCAAATGCAAAAGATATTGCAAATGACACTTATTTAGAAACAAATATAACAGGTAGGAGCAGGTGAAACCCAATTAAACAGAAACCAACGCTGGTACGGAACGGGGGTGAAATTCCTTTTTGTTTTTAATTAAAACACCAGGAGAATCCTTTTATTCCCCCACCTAAGTAACGACTTGTTAACAAAATTGCCTGAATCAAAGCTGAACCTTTTCACTATTTTCTTAAATAGGAAACGGGGCTTTCTCCCGTTTTTCATTAAAATGAGAATTTCAGAGACTGAAATATCTTTACTTTTCTCCCATACCCCCCTCTCCCCATTGTTCAGTGGTTAGGATCTGTAAGCCGTACCTTGAAGTCTGAGCCAAAATCTATGCCTCGTTACACACGTACGAATTGCACCCTGAGCAGATAAATTGCCACACTTGGAAAAATACATCTACCTAGAATACATAATGTTGAGATCAGAATTCAACAAAGGTAGGTGAAAATCATTGGTTTTCAGAGTGCGTTATTTCAGGGTTAAGCTCTGGGCTGCCACAGTCTATCATCCTGTTTTTGTTTTTCCTGATTCTGACAGTTTTTATAGTAGGCCGATTTCTGTGGGCGTGTTCGGCTTGGGGATGATTATCATATAGTTCTGCCTCAAGGTGAAGAGAGCCCCAGTGGCTCAGCTGTTAAATGCACAGCGTTGTGTGACGTTGAGCCATACTGGTCGTGAAGTTCCTCGGTTCGATCCCTGATCTGTGCTGAGTTACGATGGCAGTCAGTGTTTTATCGTAGTCTGACCAGGACAAGACAACTAAGAAGGAAAGAGACTTGCACTTATTTGGTGCCTTTCACGACCTCAGGACGTCCCAAAGCACTTTACAGCCAATGAAGTATTTTTGAAGTGCTGGCACTGTTGTAATATAGGAAAAATGGTAGCCAATTGTGCACAGCAAGCTCCCACAAACAGCAATGTGATAATGACCAGGCTGTGATGCCTCATGCTACCAAATAGCCTGGCAAAATGCATTGACTCAGGCAAGGTACTGGAGGGGCCTGTGGAGCCACATTCCAGCAAGGTTCAGTGCCTTCAGGAGAGATGAGGAGGACATTGAAGAAAAGTAGAGGTGAAATTGTACAGATGCAACTTGTAAAGCTGAGAAGCCATCCTTCATATTATAAATGGCTTTAAAACCGATTTTAAACAAAACCTAGGGTTTGTTTTGAACTATATGTTCTGTAAACGTTGAGAATCCCATCAATCATGCTGTCATAAAATGAGGTCCTCCCTCAATAAGAACAGAAACACCGAGGATATGTTTTGTGTTTTAGCTGGGTAAATATGTGGAGACCAAAGGAACAAGAGTAGGCAATTGGGTCCATTGAGCTTGCTCCTCCATTTTGTTAACAATAACACCTCTCTATCTTTTAAATCCCAATTCCCTTCCCTTTCTTCATAATCCCTTAATGCCCTACTTTCCAGGTTAGTATCTATCTCCCTCCTGAGCATATCTCAGTTGATCGTATATCTACGGCCTACTGTGGCAGTATATTCCACATTTTCATAACCATTTTGATGAAGACATTTTTTAATGCAATCCCAGCGTAAAGAGGCTGTAACACTACTGCTTCTGCTACTTGCGCTAGATAGGTGAGAGCAACCCACTCTTTCAACACACTGGAATATTACAGCACAGTGATATCCAGCAGCTCGCCAAGGCTTCTTCGACAGCACCTCCCAAACCCGCGACCTCTACCACCTAGAAGGACAAGGGCAGCAGGCACATGGGAACACCACCACCTGCATGTTCCCCTCCAAGTCTCACACCATCCCGACTTGGAAATATATCGCCGTTCCTTCATCGTCGCTGGGTCAAAATCCTGGAACTCCCTTCCTAACAGCACTGTGGGAGAACCTTCACCACACGGACTGCAGTGGTTCAAGAAGGCGGCTCACCACCACCTTCTAAAGGGCAATTAGGGATGGGCAATAAATGCTGGCCTTGCCAGCGACGCCCACATCCCATGAACGAATAATAAAAAAAAAAAATTTTTGAAGGGTGGAGTGGAAAATATGCAAAAGCAAAAAAAGTAGAAATAAATCAACAAAATGCAAAGTGATAGAAAACCAACTTTGAAATATCTTGAATATTTGAGGTGCACTATTGTCTCTCTGATCACAAGTCTTACTAAAGAAGATATCTTGGGTTGAACTCAGTCATTTGTCTCTAAATGAATGGTAATGATAATTACCTGCATTAGCCGGCAGACTGTACTGATAAGCCTTGTACCTTTTTTGGGTCCCTTTTCTGCCAATAAGGCAATAAAATTGTAACCCAATTTTGCTACTCTAATTATTAGCAAAGATCGAAAAAATTAGCATGAGCATTCATCACACAATCCATATAAAATTTATTTGGGCCCTTTTGATGGTTCCACCAAATGTCGTAATTGTGAACTGAATCATGGATTAAATCATCATGTTCTGAAGCGTGAAATGGGTCCGTTGTTAACTGCGTTCAAAGAAAGTGGGATGAAAGAAACCATCCTTTGTGTTTTTTTTTGGTTGAAGAGGCAGTTGTGGTGAATGTCAGTGAATGGCGTTGAGCCATAGAATAGTTTCAGTTCTCCATTCCAATCGTAGATCCTTACAACAGAGAAGGTTAAGGGGAGATTTGATGGGAGGTATTCAAAATCATGAAGGGTTTTGATAGAATAAATAAGGAGAAACTGTTTCCAGTGGCAGAAGAGTCAGTAATCAGAGGACGCCGATTTAAGGTGGTTGGCAAAAGAAGCAGAGGCGACATGAGAAAAATGTTCACGCAGCGAGTTGTAATGATCTGGAGTGCACTGCCTGAAAGGGTGGTGGAGGCAGAGTCAATAGTAACTTTCAAAACAGAATTGGATAAATACTTGAAGGGGAAAAATTTGCAGGGCTATGGGGGAAGAGTGGGGGAGTGGGACTAATTGGACAGCCCTACTAAAGAGATGGCACAGGCATGATGGGCTGGATGGCCTCCTTCTGTGTTGTATCATTCTATGATTCTATCTTGTATGGACTCTTGCAAGCTGCTTACCAAACTTTGAGTTACTGTAATGTTGCTGATAGCAATGCAATTAGATAATGGCTGAGATTAAATGGATTTTATTTCTGATGAAGAGAAAATCGTGACTGTTGCAAATTTGAAGAAAATGGGGTTTTGGCAATTACACAGATTTTAGTTGTGTTTCATTTTTTTTTCTATTTTTTTTTTAATTTTGAAGCAGAGTCTTCACATCAATACTGTTTTTTTTTATAAAAGTTGCTTGTTGAAAAATAACAGTAAACCTGCCTTGGTCACTGCAATCTTTTTGTATTATATTTCAAACAAGAAAGTTGTACCAATTTATAAAAATACCTTTTCCTCGTGCAACTTTCTCAACTTGGCAGGTGGGCAGGGTGAAGATGATTGGGAGTTGTGACATTTTAGAATCTGATCAATTGGGAAATCAATTCTGAAAGTTCAAAACAGGTAGCAAGGCAGTTGCATTGGCCAAAATACATAAAATTAAATAGAATGTACAGCACAGAAACAGGCCATTTAGCCCAACTGGTCTATGCTGGTGTTCATGCTCCACACGAGCCTCCTCCCACCCTACTTCATCTAAACCCATCAGCATAACCTTCTATTCCTATCTCCATCGTGTGTTTATCTAGCTTCCATGTCAGAAGCAATTTCTGACACGGATTGTAATTTCAGAACTGCAGGATAAGGGATCTTGCTTCGTTGTTGCTGGGGGACTAAGATAAGAGACTTAGCCTCTGGTGGGAGGGAAAATAATCTCCTTCAGGCCAGTTGCTGGCTATGCAGCAGGATCGATGGAGGTAATTGATGGTGACCCAGTTGCTCAGCTTTCCTCTCCCCATGAATCCAAAACGCACAAGTCAGCAGAGCATCAAACTATTACTGAATGAAAGAATGAACTTGCATTTATATGGCACCTATCATGACCTCAGAGTGTCCTAAAACACTTCACAACCAATGAAGTACTTTTGACGTGTAGTCACTGTGTTGCAACGTAGGAACTTGCACATACCCTATTTTTGACAGGCTTCCAGACTACGTCATCCATGAGGTGACGTTGCATGCCTTTATTAGGTTGTGTTTATGTTAGAACCTGGCTTCAAGTAGAATCTGTGCCTGAAGTTGTTTGAAAATCATGATTCCTGACTCTAGTTCCTCACAGCTGGATCTTGCTCAATGGCGAAAGAAGACTCCCACAGGCCATTGATGAGTAAACCAAGCTCCTGACCTATGAGTAGTCTTAGTATTCCGCCCACCTGTAGCCATAAATAATCGACAGCTGATGCCACCAAGGGCAGTGTTTACATTGCTGCTGTACAGCTGTCTCCAGAGACAGTGGGGAAAACCACTTCAATCATGTAAGTCTAGGTGACTCCAGGGGGAGTAGGAACACCTCGTTTTACTTCACAAAACTGCTGCAAAACTTGAGCGCTGCCACCAGTAGCTTTGTTGGCAGGTTAAAAACGCCACAGAAGTGCTGGTACTGCCTTTTACTCCTGGGATTTGGGTTCAACTTCAGCTCTAACTGATGGGCTGAAAGCCTGCTCTGTATGTTAGAGATTTACGCAAAATGAGTCTGGGCAATGCAATTCCTAATGGGTAAAGGTCCACAGCACAAAACTGCTCCCCCATTCTGAACTAATTGGTAATTTTACTCCAGATGACCCTAGGGTAACCAGTGTAGGAAATTATATTAAAAATACCACACTAGTGGAGTTGGGGCTAATGTTGTGAGGTTGGAGCTGAGGTGTATTCTTGGAGCAGAAAAGCGGGAGCTTTACTTTGCATCTGACTGTGCAGCTGCTCACCTGCTTGATGGGATACCAGAAATGGAATTCATTCCATTCTGCAGCATTAACACCCCCCACTGTGATCAGCACAAATGAGGTTTTTTAATATTTAATAAAAAGGCTATTGTTGTCAAGCAAGCCATTTTAAATTGGCTTTTTAAAGTCATGAAGTCGCATACCTCCCGGATTGTGTTCTTTCTGTGCACATTGAGGGTGTTTCAGTAAGACACTATGTATTTGGGCTCATTTGCAGCATTTGTACAATGCTTTTTAATTAAGATTAGCTGTTTAATTTTAACCAAATTTGAATAAACAGCCTTCACTTAAATGGAGCCTCGAGTGTGAGACACCTGAAGAAATTTAGGTCAAATAAGCTCCTGCTGCAACTTTTTAACCTTCTTGAGATCTGAAGGACTTTCAGTCTGGGAGGTGCATGCTTATTATGTATTTTTAAAAATATTACGTTCTTTTCTAGTGTGATAAAGTGGAAATCGTTTCACTCTCAAGCTTTCTTCAAGATGCATTTTTTTTTTCCAAGTCCCCTATTCTGTTTTTTTTTTCTGATAAAACCAAACAGGCACAAACAGCATGACATTCCCTCCTTAAAGTCACATTCACAGTTGCTGGTCTGCATTCCCGCCCCCCCGGTACGTTGTGGAGTTTTGCTTGGAACTGGATTACTTGGTCACGACCTTTATCCCTTCCGACACGCATGACTGGCCAGCTCCCTCAGGCAGCGGCAGACGCACCGCGGTCTGGATCTCCAGGGAGCGGATGGAGCGGTGCTCGTTGTAATGGGCCAGGCAAGAAGCCTCGCCCACGATTAGCGTTCACAAAGGAACTCGTGATACTCCTTGGCCTTGGAGAAGATGCTGGTAGCCGGGGCGGAGGGGTGGGGGGGAAGTGAACCTGCTTCATCACTTTGTAGATTTAGAGCGAGTAATTCACTTTCCTCGACCGTTTCTGCTTCTTACGGCCTTTTGCTGAGACTTTACTCACGGCTTTCTTGACACCCTTCTTGGGTGCTAGTTTCCACTTCTCCGATGGCGGTTATGTGATTATCGTATTTCAAAGGTCATTGTGAAACCTTAACTTGAATATTCAAATGAGAAAGGATTCCTCCACCAATAGTTTACTTGGTCAGCAAAATTGAAGCCCATGCAATAAATGGGGCAGTGGTAGCATGGACATGAAATTGGTTAAGTGACAGGAAACAGAGAGTAGTGCTGAACGGTTGTTTTTCAGACTGGAGGGAGGTATACAATGGTGTTCCCCAGGGGTCGGTACTAGGACCACTGCTTTTTTTGATGGGTATTAATGACTTGAACTTGGGTGTACAGGGCACAATATCAAAATTTGCAGATGACCCAAAACTTGAAGTGTAGTAAAAGGTGAGGAGGATAGCAATAGACTTCAAGAGGACATAGACAGGCTGGTGGAATGGGTGGATATATGGTAAATGACATTTAACACAGAAGTGCAAAGTGATACATTTTGGCAGGAGGAACGAGGGGAGACACTATAAACTAAATGGTACAATTCTAAAGGGGGTGCAGGATCAGAGAAACCGGGGGGGTATATGTGCCCAAATCTTCGAAGGTGGCAGGACAGGTTGAGAAAGCGGTTAAAAAAGCGGGGGATCCTGAGCTTTATAATTAGAGGCAGAGAGTACAAAAGCAAGGAAGTTATGTTGAACCTTTATAAATAAAACTGGTTCGGCCACAACTGGAGTATTGTGTCCAATATAAGATTTACTAGAATGGTCCTAGGGATGAGGGATTTTAGTTACGTGGATAGACTGGAGAAGTTGGGGTTGTTCTCCTTCGAGCAGCGAAAGTTGAGAGGAGATTTCACAGAAATGTTCAAAATCATGAAGGGATTAGATAAAGAAAATGAAGAGAAACTCTTCCCATTGACTGAAGGGTCGAGAACCAGAGGACACAGATTTAAGGTGATCGGCAAAAGAACCAAAGGCGACATGAGAAAAAACTTTTTTACGCAGCAAATAGTTATGATCTGGAATGTGCTGCCTGAAGGGGTGATGGAAGTAGATTCAATCTTTGCTTTCAAAAAGGAATTGGATAAATACTTGAAGGGAAAATATATGCAGGGCTATGGGGAACGAGCGGGGAATGGGAATAACTGGATCGCTGTTAAAGAGCCGGCACAGGCTCAATGGGCCGAATGGCCTCCTTCTGTGCTATAACCATTCTATGAATCTAGGTGAGGGCAGCCAGCTATAAGGAATTGTACTCCCATATGAGTTGGTACATTAGAGAGGAGTGGAGAAACTTGGGAAGAGCGGGAGAAGTGTCTCTTGTCTAATTTTAGAAGATTGTCTTCCAGCTTGGTGATACTGGCTACTGAGGTAAGGTGTGAAAAGGTGCAGTTTTGTTTGTTTTAGCCTCAACTAATTTATTGAAAGCAATGAGTGGGCTCTGCTGGCAGCTGAGGCTAAGCAACAAAGGTTCATGGCACTGAAATTCCTTGGGTCGCAATCCCGATGGTGCCCCTCCAATGTTGACCCTGCTGGAGTTTGCGGGGTCAGTAGGAGAGAATCTCATCTGCATAGGCTGGGGTCGGGGTGCAATAGGTCACTTCAGGCACTTTCTGGTACCCACCCACCTATGCCTGCTGGGATGTTGGTGTGGGGGTTGCCTAGGCTTGTGATGGTCCTCTCAGCCCGCCGAGCAAGGGGTCAATCAGGGAAAATTCTTCTTTTAAAATGTTTTTAGCTCCTTGGGGGCCCAGGCCACTTGCCAGGCCTAGATCTCACCGGTGTGGCCCGTATACACCCTAACGGAGGCCAGCATAACTTGCAAACCTTGTGAACACCACATACCTATACTCCGTTGTGTCCCAGGTGTGTACTGCAGCTCGAAACCTGACTTAAGGCAGTCAGAGACACACTGCACAGCAATCCTCTATATCGTGGGCTTGTGCATGTTTGATGTAACTTTGGTTTGAGGCAGACAATTCTAACCAGAGACTGAAGATGGAATTTCAGAGGCTGCCATATTTGTTTTAAACCTTATTAAAAATAAGGCTTCCCCTTAAGTGCATCTATGCTATTCACCTCAACTACTCCATGTGGGAGCAAGTTCCACATTCTATCCACTCTCTGGGTAAAGAAGTTTCTCCTGAATTCTTGATTGGATTTATTAGTGATTATCTCTTATATTTATGACCCCTAGATTTGGATTCCCCTATAAGTGGAAACATTTTCTCTACTTCTACTGTATCAAATCCCTTCAATCATTTTGAAGTCCTCTAGGTCACCCGCTAGAGAAAAGAGCCTCAGCCTGTTTAGTCTTTCCTGATAGTTATAACCTCTCAGTTATGGTATCATCCTTGTAAATCTATTTTTGCACCCTCTCCAGTGCCTCTCTATCCATTTTGTAATATGGAGCCCACCAGAACTGTGCACAGCATTCCAAATGAGGTCTAACCAAGGTTCTATACAAGTTTAACATAACTTCGATAACAAAAGCAAAATACTGCAGATGCTGGAAGTCTGAAAATAGCTGCTTCTTACCAATTATAGTGCAAGTTGCTGGTGACTTGATACTGACTCACAATAGGACAGCTTGCAGACATGAGGCGGAGAAGTGCTGTGATTCTTCTTCGAATTCTGTTACAGGAACAGTTGCTGCCAGCGCTGGAGTAACTATGCAGGATTACACTAGAGATTTGCTTCCAAATCACTAGAACAACTAGTTCAATGTCTGGGAGCACATTTCTATAAATGATTCAACAGACTTTGCCTGTGCAGCATGCGGTGGCAGATTATTCCACAAGGTCGCAAATCTTAAGTGTGAAGAAGTTGTGCCTAAAACGGGAAATCACAGATTCCAAATGAAATTAATTCCACACAACTCTCAGTGCCCAACAAGTTCAATTTTTATCTCTCCTCTTGCACAATTAGTAAATTTCTAAGTCAAAGAGGGCAACTTTTAACCTGAGCGGGGATGAAGAACTGGTGATGTCAGATTGGATGTCCGTTATACACTGCACCCAATTTTCCTTCCCACTGACTTTAATGGAAAGGAAATTCAGGCGGGGCGTCTTACGGGCGGCTAATCCGGTACCGCCAGTTCTCCACCTCTGCCAAAGTTGAAAGTTACCCCCCAATGTTTATCAGTACCCTTGCGCAACTCTCCTCTCTTAACCAATACCACCGCAAACATGGTAACTGCTCGTTCACCTCACTTGCTTGTCTGTGGGATGTTGCTGAGCTATGTGACGGTGACTTCAAAAGTACTTCATTGGGTGTAAAGCACTTTGGGTAACTGAGGATGTGATAAGGCACTATATAAATGAAATGTCCTTTTTGAATATGACACTTTGATTGGAAAGTGGTATGATTGTGCTGCCTGCTGCTGGCTAATATATTTTGTTATTACCCTAATTTTAAAAAATTGCTATTCAGATAGGCTTTGTGCCAGAACATAATGAAATCTATAATATATCAAATAATATGTCTATGTATTTCCGGTCTACAAAACATTATATATAGGAACAGGCACAATGGGCCGAATGGCCTCCTTCTGTGCTGTACCATATGATTGATTGATATATATACCGATGTTCACATGTATAATAGAGACTGCCTATGTAAACTTATCACACTGTAATTACATCCCATTGCCAGTGGTGGTGCTGTAACACCTCAGCCGGGTGTCTCTCAACTCTCCACCTTTACTGCAGAGCAGCTCCTAATCCCCAACTAATTCTTCTTCCCCAAACTCCCATCAGTGTTCCTGTTATGAATAGTGATATAAATCATTTTTTTTAACACAATAAGGATGGATTGAGTTATGTCCGTATGCCCTGCTCTGGTTATCTCCCCCACCACCCCTCCCAACCCTGCTTCACCTGAAGATTATACTTTGTGTTCCCACGTGCAATGCTGCAAGATCAATACATAAAATACCTCACTCCTTTGTATCACAGAGAGAATGTTATGAATTCCTTTGTTTGTACCGTTTTTGTGATTGTCCTTTACAATTGCACTCCTAGAGGCATTTATACATTGGAATGCAGCTGATGGCAAGCACCAATGTCTCCTGCCATTGGCTGCAACTGTAAGTATAAATGAACCAACTGAGTTGTCCAATGGCAGCTAACTGTTCCAAGGCCTAATCAGTTGCTGTAAGGTCTCTGTTTAAAAGATGGAGCTGGATCACCTTGAAATTAAAGTCACTGGTCTTCCAACAGAAGCAGTGCCTACAGATAAAATGATATCGAGCAGCACATAGAGATTGTGCATTTCTGATTGAGTACTGCTTCCCCGAGATTCTTTAGCAAATGTAAAAGCACCTTTTTTAATTGGTTTTGCAAGCAGCTATCTCTGCCCTTCCTATGTAATGCTTATTCCTGGGTAACCTTTCCCAGTCCTGCCCACATCTACTGAACTGGAACTACTTTCTTAGTGTCTTACCTGCAATCCATTAGAAATAATGCTTTTCCAGGATCGCATTGACCTCCTTCTCGTTGGTGTGCACGTGTGTTGGGGAAAGGGAGATGAAAGAGGCAGGGAGAAATCTGTTGAGATTGACAGACTCATCATCGGATCTAGAACACATCTCTACTGGAATGCCAAGAATGACCCTACCAAGCACACTATTAGAATTTCAGCCTCCCTCTATACCCCTCCTCTGTTCAAGACACAATTGCATGCACACTAAGAGCACAATGGTGCCCCATCCAAGGGACATTCTTTTTTTCCTTCAATTTTCTCCTTCCTCTTCTGAAGACAGAAACTTGTACTAAGGCAGGATTCACTTGTGAGCACCCCTGCAGTAATTCACCATAGTGCCATTCTTCATAGGAAAGTGCACACAGTGAATAAGGGTAGGTTTTTTGGGCTGAAGGTGGATAAACCTATAACTTGCCTAATGCCTAAAAGTGTGTGTTTTCTAATAGTCATTAGGAGAAGTCATTAAATAGTGAACAGGAGTAAAGCTGCTGGTTGATTTTTATTTCACACCCCATTGTTTAGTCTGGAAATACCAAGGGCAAGTGCAGTAGTCCTACTGCTGCAAGGCTGAGATCAGCTAATTCAGGAGTTGTATTTAGACCTTCCTGTCCTGTGTGGATCTGTGTTGCATCATATTGCTTATTCACTCGTGGGGCCACTGGGGGATGTGGACCAAATCTGTACCTCTTCGTTCGATGTTTGAATAATGTTGCTGCTGACCTCTGCGTTCCTCCAATTCTGGCCTCTTGCGCATCCCCGAGTTCCATCGCTCCACCATTGGCGGCCGTGCCTTCAGCTGCCTTGGCCCTAAGCGCTGGAATTTCCTCCCTAAACCTCTCCGCCTTCCTACCTCTCTCTCCTCCTTTTAAGATGCTCCTTAAAACCTACCTCTTTGTCCAAGCTTTTGGTCACTTGTCCTAATATCTCCTTCTATGGTTCGGTGTCAGATTTTGTCTGATTACGCTCCTGTGAAGCGCCTTAGGATGTTTTGCTACATTAAAGGCGCTATATAAATGCATGTTATTGCTGATACTGGCAGCTGAGCAAGTGTGATGACATTACAGACCTAATTTGAGTTGGGCTCTCAAGGTGATATGAATCCATTCAATCTGCCTCCTATTACCTTTTGCTCTTTCAGGAGCGTGCCCAATACCAGATGGAAAACTGCTGTAATATTTAATCACTTGCAAACTTGCAAATATCAAATCCTTGTTGGGTGATGAGATGTTGACCTCCTGACCTCAACCATACTGGGAACTAAGCGGAGCAGAGCCAATTCATAAGGCCAAATCAAGCCCTATGTGCTCTTGCATATCCTCAAGCTCATGCATCAAAGCAAAGTTAGCAGAAGCCGGGGAACGGCATTTCCTTCATTTAACTTGATTTATACTTTTACTTAAAAGGGAAAAAAAATTAATTCCAATAAATTTGTTAGGCATGAACCCACTGTGGCTTTAGTTAATTTCCTTAAACAATGATAGATGATCCGGAAAGCTGTACCCGTAGCAGCTGCACAAACACAAGCTGTACCAGTGCCTTGGCAGCAATTTGTCAGGTTGGTTGAGTGGGTTAAGTGGCAATATTGTAGCAGGCTGGGTTAAGATTTTTAAATGGACAATCTACTTCCATCCACTGCCTCCACAGATGAAGCACCATGGTTACGAGTGAAAACTAGTTAGGCAGAAAAAGCTGTTTTCATTTTGTAGCAATAATTTGATGTGTTGCTGGAGATCGTCTGTAGCAATACAGGGAAGCAGATGTAATGCTGGGTTGCTCCTATTGTTAAAGTAGCCAGAGGCCTAAAATGGATTCTCTTTAGAGCTGGCGCTATTGCCTTTATATTTTCATTTAAAGTCCTTGGTCAAATCTAGATGTTACTGCTGCAAAACCACTCTTAAAACAAGAAATCTTGACCCAACGGAAAGTGCCCGACAGGCAGAATTCTTGGCATCAATTTCAAGTGGTACGATCCCATTTTAAAGGTGATATTTCTTTGGTGATGAACCCCGGTATGATTTGGATCTTTCATTTTCCCTCCCCCTCCCCCCTCCCCCCAAAAAACACATGCCATTTGTTACTGGGCTGATGTCCTGAGCATGATTTGTTTTTGTGTGTGTGTGTTGGGGGTGGGGGCGAAGCAGTGCGACAGCAGGACTAAGAGACGTGATTGTCACAGAAAGGAAGTGTGATCACATTACAGATTATAGTGTACATGTTGGAGGCTTTATAGAGTTCACGTTTCAATTAAATCACAAACTGAAAGTCTCAACCCAGTACAGCTATCGCCCAATTGTGTCTGGATATTTGTTCCTGACCAGCTGACCTTCCAACTGCTCATTGTAATTGACGGAAACTCCTTAGGAGTTTACAAATGTAATCTTTCTTTTCCTTTTTCTACCCTCCTCTCCTCTTCCCGCTTAATTTCCTGAAGAAGCTGGCATTTTCTTGGGTATAGTTCTACTGGTACCGGTCTCTCTCTGGTACCTCCCCCAAATGTCCGTACTTGTGCTTTCATAGACAGTGTGGGCTCGACTGAGAAGAGACTCTGCTCTCCTGGCCGGCCTCCCATCTTCCACCCTCCATAAACTCGAGCTCATCCAAAACTCTGCTGTCCATATCCTAATTCGCACCAAGTCCCGTTCACCCATCACTCATCACCCCTGCCCAGTCTGGCAACGCCTCGATTTTAAAATTCTCATCCTTGTTTTCACATCCCTCCATGGCCTCGCCCCTCCCTATCTCCGTAACCTCCTCCAGCCCCGCAACCCTCTGAGAACTCTGTCTTCCTACAGCTCTGGCCTTTTGCGCATGCCCCACTCCCTTCGCCCCACAATTGGCAGCCGTCTAAGCCCTAAGCTCTGGAATTCCCTCCCTAAACCTTTCCGACACTCACTCACCCCTCCTCCTTTTAAGAGGCTCCTTAAAAACTACCTGTCCTAATGTCGTCTCCTTTTGGCTCCGTGTCAGTTTTGTCTGACAACGTTCCTGTGAAGCGTCTTGGAAAGTTTTAGTACGTTAAAGGCGTTATATAAAGCAAGTTGTTGTTGAGGGGAGTGACAATGTGATCAGTTAAGAGTGACGTGGATTGAGAAATCATTCAGATATATGTGTGGAGCTGTGACCACTTTTTAGGTGTGAGTATCCCTCACCTTGACTAACAATTGGCACAATGGAGAAAAGTGAAGAAAAGCTATTTTAAGCATCAAGAGGGGTGGGTTAGTCTTACTATAAATTGCAGCCACGACCATTCGGGAGGGGGGATGAAGACGACTACCCTCAATTTTTTTTTGCCGTGTGTTTATGCCCCCTTTTCCTGCTCCTAAAGGTCTGCTCATCCCAGCCAACTCTCTATCTGGATTTGCCTCTTCCAATAATGACTTGCCGTTATTCAAAAGTGCTCTTTCTCTGCCCCGCACCTGCTTTAAACGAGGCAGCTTCGACTCTGGAAATGGGCTGCAGGCTTGAGGATTGCAGCATGCTCATCATTTCGGCTGGGAAGTGGGAAAAGTTGTCGATCATCACTATTTTTATTTGACACAATTGCAAAAGCTGGGTAATTGTAACTTGCACGTACTGTGCCTGTGGGGAGCCAGATGCCTCTGTTAGTGGCAGTGAGTCTACAGACTGATAATCAAAGCTGAGCATCGAGGAATCGTAAAAGTTCAGCTTTATTGTACATCTGGCTCAAACGCTGAAGTTCAGTCCATTTCTCTTAAGGGGCAACTCTTGTAGAAATTGCTTTCAATAAAAATGGATTCAGTACAGCTTTCTGTCAATTTGATTTATACCTTCACACAAAAAAAACGACTATAACAATCCAAAGGTGCATCAGCACTTTCAATTAGGGGAAAGCTTCAATTTTCTTCAGCACTTTATTTTTCTTTTGCTAAATCATTATCAATTTCTGGTCGAAAGGTTTTCTGAACAATTGCTGTAATTTTAAAAGATGGATTTGTGCTGTTTGAAATTTGTGAATTTTTTTAAGAAACCTTTTGCCCCCAGTGCCGGCATCAAGCACTCCTATCTTTGGTATAGCATGGATTTGATGTCCGTTTACTCTGCCTCAACCGTGTTCCGTAGCCGCAGTCTAGGAATACCAGCCTTCATCAATTTGCCATTTCCCACGCTGGTGATCCTTATGGTCTCTCTGAATTGCGAATTTATGCAATGGGGGTAATTTTAACGTAACTCGCTGGGTGGGAAACCCATGGGACCGAGAGGAACGCCGGTTTTACAATCCTGCTCAAAATCACTCTCCATCGACTTCAACGGAGAGTAAAACCAGCGTTGCATCAGATTCCATCAGTTTCCCGACGGTGGGTTAGGTTAAAATTTCCCCCTATGTGATTTCTGCTGTTTGTGGTGCTATCTTGCGGCGGTGTGGTTAAGGAACCGAAGTAGAATGGCAGACTGAAGCATGGAACATTGCACAAACGTTCATTGTGGATGTAGGGCATTGTTAGATTACCATGGTGGTATCCCAGTGGAGCATGCAGAATCTGTTCAGTCACCTCAGTGAGAATTTTTCAGACTTTGTTGGGAACCCCCTGGACAAAGCACCATTTACTAACGTATAGGGTACAGTAGCATAGCGGTTATGTTACTGGACTAGTAATCCAGAGGCCTGGACTAAAATCCAGAGTCATGAGTTCAATTCCTGCTACGGCAGCTGGCGAATTTAAATTCAATTAATTAAATAAAAATCTGGAATTAAAATACTAGTATCATTAATGGTGGCCATGAAACTACCGGATTGTTGTAAAAATGTCCTTTGCATTAGGGTTAGGGTTCACTAATGTCCATTAGGAAAGGAAACCTGCCGTCCTTACCCGGTCTGGCCTATATGTGATTCCAGACCCACAGCAATGTGGTTGATTCTTAATTGCCCTCTGAAATGGCCTAGCAAGCCACTTAGTTGTAAAATCTCGCTACGAAAAGTCACCACACGGACTGCAGCGGTTCAAGAAGGCGGCTCACCACCACCTTCTCAAGGGCAATTAGGGATGGGCAATAAATGCCGGCCTTGCCAGCGACGCCCACATCCCATGAATGAATAAAAAAAAATAACCTGTTCCGACAATTCCAGTCTTCATCTGGTCATAGGGAGTTTTGCCAGAGAAGATTGGACTTTGTGGCTTCTTCTATGCATTGGTGCACGAACTACTCCAGTGCTCTGGCCAACATTTATCCCTCAACCAACTTCACTAAAACATCTGGTAATGAATCTCATTGCTGTCTGTAGCACGTTGCTGTGCATAAATTGGCTGCCGTGATTCCCTACATTACAACAGTGACGACACTTCAAAATACTTCATTGGCTATGAATGCTTTGGGATGTCTTGAGGTCATGGATGAGGTCATATAAATGCGTTTTCATCCTTTCTTCAGAGCTGTACTCACTAAAGATGGGATGGGAGACTGCCCAAACTCATTTGAAGGTGTTAGTAGAGAGTGGAGACTTTCACAAGTCTGGGTTGAATTCAAACTTGGGTCCCAGAAGTGAAAGGACAGCTTGCAAACTCAGTGCTGAATAATTGTCGGGTAATATTCAAGAAGGTCCCACCATGGACTATTTGATAGCTTGGCTAAGCCATGCTATTAAATATTTCTGGGGAAAACTGCTATATAGAATTACACTTTAAAGAGAATTATTGTCTGTACTTTTTGACCATTAAAATATTGGGTTAATATAGCACTTAACCTCCTGATCCATTTGGACTAGGAAGGTTCGAGGTTCCATCCCTTACCTCTGATAAATGGAAATGCTTCAGTTGTCTTGGGTATCCCTGGGTTAGGAAGGGGAAAAAACCGTGGGGCTACAGCTCATGATCAATATTCAGTGACTCTAAAACCCTGCTTTCTGGAAGGAAACAAGTCTGGATGTTGGGTAAGGACAGGATTGGGCTCGGTTTGTGATGCCGCGGCAGTCAATAGCCGCCTGCCCATGAGGTAAGACGCGAGTGTGATCTCTCAGTTGCATTAGGTTATGTTGCTTCTCTACAGGGAGGAACATAAAAAATTGGGAGGTCAACAGTTACACACTGAAGTATTCAGTGACATTGGGACAGACTGTTTAGCATCAGGCACAGACTTAAGGTGAAGGAAAAAGACCAAAAGGTTACATTTGATGGAAGGTTGATCTTCCATGCAATGGGAATGGTAGAATCCATTGAAGCCATTTTTCTTTCTATTTAAAGATCATTCTCTTTGAAAGCACACTTTTAATTAAAGTCCATTCTTTTTCCCTCTGTTCCACTTCTCTCCATAAACCACTATCCTCCTCTGCTAGGTGACTCCTGTAGGGAAAGAGCTCCGTGGATGGCATCTTGCCCGACTGGCCATTTTTCATATGTGAGCCTTGACGGTACGTTTTGGAAGCTACTTGGCCATGGAAGTATCAGCGCCGAGTCCAATCTTGCTCTTGTCCGACATCTGTACGTACACCTTCCAGAAGGTATCCGGAGATGAAAATCGAGAGCAGGACACTTGGTGGATTCGATTTTTATTTGTTTGTCCCCTCTCCCTATTCTCAACCGGAGGCGAGTATCAACTCTGGGACCTTCTTGGTTTCAGTGACTCAGGTGATGCATTTACCCACGGAGGCCTTGGGGCAGCTGGTTTAATGAAGATTCTAACTGTACTATTTGTATTAAGCCAGTCTAATTACACCTTGAAATCCTCACTATATCTCACAGTTTGTTGTGCCAGTTGTATGTATGTGTAGCTCTTTGTTCAGTGTGGTATGGTTTATATTTTCAGTATCATTTTTCCAGGTCTGGGCTTCAGTTTCAAGCCAATTTAATCAACTTAGAGTCAACCAAGCAGTGTATCTGTAGCTTATGGGATTTAATTAATAAGACATATTGTCAGCAATTAAATTCCTAAAGTGGCCCAAGAAAATAAACCAAACAAAGACATACTTGTAACCAACACAATGCATTGCGGGAATAACATTGCAGTTTCTCTCTTCTTCCCCCTCTCCAGATAGATGCAGTCTGTGGAATTACATAGGACTGAATTGTACAAACAAAGATCCCGAGTTTTAGCTGATCTCAGCTGGTATTGGTGGTGGGGCGTGGGGGGGTTGGGGAGGCTGTTGGTGGGATGGGAGGACCTGGCACTCCAACTGGCTTCAGTATCGCTAGTTTAGCTCGAGGAAGTATCAATCATATTTCCTGATCCTAACCAAGTGATCTCTGCTAAAATAGCCCCTGACACACTCTCTAACTAGGCTCACACCCATGAAGAAATTACTCTAGCTGAGGTTTGAAATGGAAACATACCTCAGCATAATTGGAGGAGCAAGAGGTGAAAATCAGAACGAAAATTTGAGACGGTTCTATCTTTTTTTAAAAAAAAATCCTGCTCCAATTATATTTGCAATGTCAGCCTCTTTTAAAATTGAGAAACCAAGGCCCAGATGCAGGACTCTCCCAAGATGTGAGGATCAGAGTGTGACATTTGAAACGGTTTCATCTTTCTGTGTGGCTGGTAGATTTTTCTAATAACCCAATGCCTTCCCCAGTGGTGATATTTCATGCCTGGTCTCTCTCAAATATATTTCAATCAAAGTCCCTGGCCTCTTTGGTGTATTTCAGTGAAAACATACTTGTTTCATCTTTGTAGTGTGACGCTATGCTTTGAATCAATGTTTGATGTGCGACTCTGGGCACTTTTTGCCGAGCCTTAGACCGTCCCCTTGTCTTTGATCAATAGCAGTATTAGAAACTCCCTTCTAGTATTTCCCCCCACCCGCCCCCAATTCAACCCATGAGTTTGGGAAGGGTACGTTTTATTTTAATATTGTCCACAAATCGTTTATATTTTTTGGGTATGTAAATAGGAATGCTTAAGCCACTTGATTACTCCCCTGCCTTCACTCGGGGAAGAGGACTGCTGTCAGAGTAAATGAGCTTCCCCTTGTCTAGCATTGATCCTACTTCATGTAAGGGTGGCACGCTCAACTTTTACAATTCATGCTCCTTTACCCCCGCCATTTCCCCCCCTCCTCCTCATACTTGTTGCGTATTCCACCATCGCTAAGTCATCCATCCAGTAGCCAGACCAAGAGCTGATTGAAACTTAAGCAGTTGAGTTTGAATTAGGGTTGCCAACTCTGGTTCGGCGTATTCCTGGAGGTTTCATCACATGACCCGCCCCGCCCAGTCAAACAGCCTTTTTCCCCATCTCCAATATTTTGATAACTAATAAATGAAAGTGTTCAATAGAAAAAAGCCTTCCTATGATTTTTTTTTTCTCCTGGGTTGCTCGCAGCAGTGTCCAGGAGATTAATCTTTAATTCCTGGAGACTCCAGGACAATCCTGAAGGGTTGGCAACCCTAGATTGAATACGCCATTGAGGCTGAGATTTGGGCTTAGGGCCTACACTCAGGTTGCAGGGAAACTCCAGAAAACAAGTCAAAAATCCTAAGGCTTCTGTGCAGTCTTTTGCCATCCAGTGTGTAAAAGTAAAAACAGATCCACTCATCAAATCTTCCAAACAAAATAGATGTTTTTCCCACCCTTGGTGCCATGCTACTTTACAGGGAGTGAATGTTTTACTGGTAATTTGCTTGGGATTTTCTTAGAGTCAATATCAGTCACCAAGGTCAAACATCAGCCTGTCTTTTTTTTTGTCATTCTAGCCTACTCCTCTCATACATGCATAAAAATAGCAGGCCACCAAATTCACATTATCGACCTGCGGAGCATGTTAGGGGAAAAGAAAGGCGTTGAGAAACCTGCCCCCGTAGTTAAGTGTCTTTTTTCACTTCAGGAGCAGTACAATGGGAGGTGTTGCGTTGGACAGCAATTGACCATCAATCAGGCAAGATATTGATTGAAATGACTTGGAGTTTTGCTTCAAGCTTTTAATGCAAACAATTGCATTGATCCGGGGTGAACAGAGTGTAAAGTAAATCTCTCAAATTTAGGGTCTCGGATGTGGCCTTTGAAATGGGTATCTGTTATTTTTATAATTCTTTTTAAAGTTATGTACACTTTAGAAGAATTAGATTTTATGTGCTCAATTGATTTGGGTGTTGTGCGTACTTGATGGTTTGTATTTCCGTGTAGTTTATCGGAAACGCAGATGAGTCAGTCCAAGTTGATGAAGCTGTTGAATTGATGCATGTTAGATAGACTGTTGACAGTGGGCCTGCTGGCAGTGCAGTGCATTAAGTCTACTGGTGCACTGCCCCACTAATTGCTAGGATGTGTGCTTGGCCACTTGATTGTTTTTTTGGAGGATTCCTGTCGTTTGATCGCTGAGGCTAGGACCAAGTGGAACTGGGAGAGGAAAAATCAGAGGGCGGTTGCTTTACCTCGTGCACTTGCGAGTTTTCGCTTTGAGAACACCGTTGGGCCGCTTTCCCCAGTGGTAAACGCAATAGCGACCGAGGGACTAAAAGTTGCAGATAAAACCCAGGTCCAGGGTCTGATGTGTGCTGAGTTAACTGATCCCAGCTCAGGGGACAGGGATGCTATAATTGCCCCCACTGCTTCTGGGACGGAGAGAAGAAAAATCAGCCAGGACTCCTGCTTCTGACTACTTGCTGCCACTCGCCATCTAGGCTCAAACTAAGATTGGCCTCTAAAACACCAGAAGGTGGCCAGTGCTTTTTTTAGGGCTTTGCCCCCAGAATAAGACAACACCGTCAGGAGAGGAACAAGTTTGGGGTGGGTGGGGGGGAGATGACAGGAGTGGCTTTGAGAGATGCCTGGGAATATGTTATCCCTCAACTTTTTTGATCAATGAGACTATAAGGTGCCAAAATTTAGAGGAAAGAAAGATTTGCATTCATGTAGTGCCTTTCATGACCTCAGGACATCCCAAAGCGCCTCACAACCAATGAAGTACTTTTGAAGTGTAGTCACTGTAGTAATGTAAGAAACATGGCAGCCAATTTGCACATAGCATGGTCCCACAAACAGCAATGAAATAAATGACCAGATAATCTGTGTTGGGTGTTGGGTGTTGGGTGTTGGTTGAGGGATGAATGTGCCAGGACACCAGGGAGAACTCTCCTATTCTTCGAATAGCACCATGGGATCTTTTACGTCCACCTGAGAGGGCAGACGGGGCCTCAGTTTAACATCTTACATGAAGGGTGGCACCTCCGACAGTGCAGCACTCCCTGTGTACTGTACTGGGAGTGTCAGCCTAGATTTTGTGCTCTCTGCAGTGGGATTTGAAGCCACGACCTTCTGACTCGGATGTGAGAGTGCTACCAACTGAGCCAAGGCTGACATTCGGGGAGGGCGATATATTTTACAAATCAGTTGCTTTCTTTTAAAAAGTAAAAGAAATGTCGACCTATTGGGCCTGTTTGTGAAAGTCACCTAACCTGTCACTCTATGCGGAATAAATCCTTTTATGTAGTATCTTTTTTTAAAATCCAATTTGGATGCATCGTACTGTATACAAAATCATTTCAGATGGATCGTTTGTTGTCAAATTAGATAAACTTAATCTGTCATGTCAGCTAACCTTGGAAAGAAAAAAAAAGATTGACATTGACCTGTATGGATCTTGTACTGTTGCAACAGAAAGGAATGAAATCTGGGAATCACTGGCAGGTACAGGCACATCATTTATAGGAGACTTGATTGTCGTTTCATCGTGTGTGTGTCTCTCTCTCTCTCTCTCTCTCTCCAATTTGCTCCTCTTTCCACCTCCCCTTGATGGCATTGAATCCTTTGCTTGCAGCACAGTTCTTGGGGCATCAATTCAACGTCCAATCCCAGACCCAAATGGCCGTTACTCATTTGTGAGTTTAGAAATGGGTGTTTGCAGGCTGCTCGACTGCAGGGACGTCGGAGTCCAGCCCGACCCAATACTTGATTGGCGTCCACACATGAAGTACAGGCAGGAGCTCCTGGTCAGCGATCAGAAATGGGAACCCGGGCCAATTTTCGCTTTTCTAACTCGGGGGCACTGAGGCCAATTGTTGGAAACCCACCTCTGCCGTGGCTACGATCAGCTAACTCCACACAGAATGACGCTTTAGCCTGAAATCTTTGTTTTATGCAGCCCTGCTACTCACTGGGTAAGCTGCATAACCATCAACTTAACTTGACCTGCATGAGTAATGTTATTGTAAATCTAAGTTAAGCTATTTTCTAAGTGGGAGGCCTTGCTGGTATTTTAATACTGTGACAGTCGGCTTCTCTGATCACTGCTGGGTAAATGGACTACCTGGTGTGCAACTGAGCCATACAGATCAGGAAGGTCCCAGGTTTGATCCCAAGTGGGGCAGAGTTAGCTGGTCTTATCCAGGATGGGTGAGTAAGCATGCTGCTTTAGGCCTTTTGCTCCTGACTGGGGAAGGTGGGGGTGAAACAAAATGAGTTGGGGTTCTTGGTCCTGATCATTGACCAGTAACAGCTCTTGGATAGTATGGGTTGGTAGACATCGAGAGCGCAGATGGGACTAGACTTGGCTGTGACGCTCTGTGTAGTGGAATAGCCCACTGACACCGGCAGCTCACATGGAACCGTACACCAGCAAGAATTAAAACCTTCAGGAAAGGAGAGGAGAGACAAAAAAAATTGCCACCATGTTCCTATGTAGTCGAGGCCTACCTACAAATGTTCTTAGAACTGCAATTGTGGATCAGACCATAAGACCATAAGAGATAGGAGTAGGCCATTCGGCCCCTCGAGCCTACTCTGCCATTCAATGAGATAATGGCTGGCTGATTTTTACCTCAACTCCACCTTCCCGCCTTTTCCCTTTGACTCCCTTGCTGATCAAAAATTTGTCTAACTCAGTCTTGAAAGTATTCAATGACTCAGCCTCCACAACTTTTTGGGGTAAAGAATTCCAAAGAATCACGACCCTCTGGGAGAAGAAATTCCTCCTAATTTCCGTCTTAAACGGGCGACCCCTTATTCTGAGACTATGCCCCCTAGTTTTAGATTCCCCCATGAGGGGTAACATCCTCTCAGCATCTACCCTATCGAGTCCCCTCAGAATCTTGTATGTTTCAATAAGATCTCCTCTCATTCTTCTAAACTCCAATGAGTATAGACCCAACCTGTTCAATCTTACCTCATGAGACAACCCTCCCATACCCGGAATCAACCTAGTGAACCTTCACTGAACTGTCTCCAATGCAAATATGTCCTTCCTTAAATAAGGGCACCAGAACTGTACGCAGTACTCCAGGTGTGGTCTCACCAGTAGGATCATGGAGGGGGAACTCTGCTTCGAAAGCTTTTTCACATTTAAAAAAAAATCAGTATTTTGTAAATCTTCTACAAGGCTGTATTAAGGTGCAGTGAACGTAGATTTGTTCACATAATTAATGAGACTAACTGACTCCCATCAGAGCAGCCAGATTGTAGATAGTTTTTCCTGGCTCATTGGCCAATGTTACAGAGGGTATTTTTAATAGTGTTCTAATCTATGGCGTTGAATGGCCTCTAGCTTGCAATAAATAAGATTCCAGTGCAAGCGCCTTACTTTGCCTGTGTAAAGCTTCATTAAATAGAGAATATCTAATAGCCCTTCAACTTAACTTGACCTGCATTAATACTGTTATAATGAACATCATAAAATTTGTAAAAGGCAATATATTGTTACAGAATAAAAAAAGATTTATTACCATTTTTCGATTCAGGCGCATGAGAATCCGAAGAGCCTTTTTTGTTTGTTTTGAAAGTATTCGAAGAAAAAAGCTGATGAATCTATGAGTGGAGGGGACGAACAGTGAAGCTCAAAACTTTTTCCTTTTCTAAAATTTGATCTAATGAGCACAAGTGGTCAAAGCATTCCCTATTGCCAGAAAAAGTTGGATGCATTCAATGATTATATCACGAACACTAATCACTTCAGGTCCGTATGACAGGGTAACAGTAAATAATATGGCCATTGTACATATAACCTATATATCTGTGTGTAAATGAACAATGACAGACAGGAAAAGACCCATTGGTCCATCCAGCCTGTCCCACACAACTGCAGTGCCTTGTCCATCATAATTTATACACTCCCTACCCCACTCAAAAGCCATGTGATTTACTTGGAAGAGACAAAAAACTAGATTTAAAAACCCAGGCCAATTGTGGGGGGGGGGAAGAAAATCTGGATAATTCCTCTCCGAACCCCTTAGGTGATCAAAATTAGTCCAGGAGACTGCTCTGGGTCTGGTTAATGTTTGTACAGTACCTACCTTTTGTATGAGGTGATCTCCGCCCCAGCCAGAAATGGGTCCAGCTCTCGCCTGAAGGAGTTCAGCAAATCGATGTTCACTGCACGAGCCGGCAGCCTGTCCTACAGGCCCATTATTCCATTCTGTCTCATGCATCTGTATATATTTAATGAGGTGGATGAGGCGTTTTACAGGTGTTTTTTTTTAAAAATGCACTGGTGCCGTTGGGTTCCTGAAGTGCAGGCCTTGCATGCCAGCTTCAAGCCAAATGTAAAATTGTCGGAGCCTTGGTAAGGCTGGTGGACCAGAAGTCCTGCTAAAAACAGGCCGCCTTATCAGACCTTGTTGAGTTGTGGCAGTTTTACATTTAAGCTTGCAGCTGGTTGTGTGTGGCCCATGTTTGGGGTATCCAGTGGCACTAGCAAGGGCCTCGTGCAGTCTAAAAGTGCCTTTCGAAGAGCGCCAATGAATTGTCCCTGTGCGCTGGCCAACATTACTCCCTCAACACCACTAGAAACAGATTAGTGTAATTCATTGGATCATCATTGATGGGCCATTGCTGCGTGTAGAATGGCAAATGCAGTTGTCTACATAGCAACAGTCACTACACTTAAATGCTTCTTAGAATGATTTTTTTTAAAGGGGAACCTGATGCATTTAAGGGATAAACGCATGAGGGAGAAAGGAATAGAAGGTTATGCTGATAAGATTAGATGAAGTAAGATGGGACGAGGCTCGTGTGGAGCATAAACACCTGCATGGACCAGTTGAGCCGAATGGCCTGTTTCTATGCTGTACATTCTATATGAAGTGCTATGAGAGTCCTAAACAGGCCGACCTAAATACAATTATTTTTTTAAACACACAGTAGGACCTCAGTTTTGCAGATGTCAAACTACAGTTCCATATCTATTACTGTGAAAGTTCGAGGAGTTAAAAACATTGTCCTCCTGACACAAAAAGGGGGCCATTACAATGAGATGTGCATATCTCCTGAGATTTTAAAGTGTGTGTATACATGCAGAGGGCAGTTATACCTCCATTAAAAAGCTGGGAAGACCTTTTTCCTGGTAGCTAACCCCATTGAGATGCTGGTCTATTGTTACGATGTCATAACCCACTCCTTCCCATCAGACGACGTTAAACCACAGACAAAACTCAGCACCCATAAATATGTTGGTAATGGAAGATAGAAAGGCTGATAAAATTGAAGAGGAAAGGAAAAATAAATCTGTCCATATATTATTTAAAAAGTCTTTTGAGCTCGTTCAAGGCTGTAATGGGATCTCGGGAGTCGAATAGCGCTGCAAACTGCTCCAGCTTCATTTTCATGTTTTTGGCATCAAACAAACTCTGGGAGAATGGTGCAGCCTTGTTACGTATTCCCAGCTCTTGTTCGTTGAGTATAATGTGTATGAGCTCAGATCTTCACCCTCTACCATGCAGTGAAATAAAGTCATTGTTGGGCGTGTACTTGGACCATTGGAATCATCCCGATTATACCCTTACCAGTTTTTTAAAAAGTGTGGGAAAATAATAGAGCAGTAAGTGACAGGTTACAATAAATCTTTGCAGTGTTTTATTTTATTTGTTCTCTGGATGTGGGCGAGGTTGGCAAACTGCATTTATTACCCAACTTGCCTTGAGGAGGTGGTTGTGGACCTTCTCCTTGAATTGCTACCATCCCAGCAGTGACAGTGCTCCTACGGTGGTACTGGGAGGGAATTCCAAGATATTGACCCAGTGAAAATGAAGGAATGGCTATATATAATCCAAGTCCGTATAGTGAGTTTCACTCGTAATATCTCCGGGTTCAGACAAGACTAATAAACCCACCCTCAACCAATGGTTCTTGTCTCATTATACTACCATTTCTTATCCTGATCCACTCTCACTGTTGGGCTGCCAAGAACCATTTTGCTCCTGCTCTTGTCTCCCAAGCGGCTTATACTATTGTGGGAGTGAGGGAGAAGAGACAGACATTTTATTTTGGGGGCAAAAGCAGAGAGAGACTTTCTTTGAGCAGTGATGAGAGGGTAAGATTCATCGGAATAGCCATTGGGGGGGGGGAATGTGTTCTCCCTCTCCCACAATTTTTTTTTTGATGAGTTTGTAATGAATTTAAGTTCTCCCCTTTCCCCCAACCTCTTCAAACCCCAGAATTACTTCTGCTGGTTCCTCCAACTCTTCATATGTTATTGTGTATTTAAGCAGATACCCTGTTGGGGAAGGGTGAAGGGGGTTGGGACCTTGCTAAGATGGGAAGAGAGTGACTCCACACTGTTTTCGGGGTGGGGGGGAGGGGGAGGTGCCAAGAATACAGAGAGTGAAATGCTGTGGGGGAAGGGGGTATCTCTGGTTCTACTGGAAACAAGAGACAGTTGAGGCTAAGTCCATATTATGAAATAGCACAACCTCTGACTCATTAGTTTATCCACCAGCGTATTCTGAAGAATTAAGAAATGGGTGCTGGCTTTTTGCCTTGTTCCTATTTGCGTTGGTATTCTATGTAGTTCTGGTCTGGACATTGGGGTAGAATTTCCATGTAGGTTCTCCCAATGTCCTGCCATAACTTTGGCAGAAGGCCAGCGCAAAGTCTGCACACATGGCGCAATCCACCATTAATGCCATTTCTCTAGGGTTTACTGCAGATCTTCCGCTGAAACTACATCGGGTAATGGGGAGAACCCCTTTGGAAATTCTACCCCTGTTAAGTCTTGCTGTGCCGCTTTCCATCACGTGACCAGAATATATTAACTTATTAAAGCAACATTGTGAAGCCAGCACCCTCCGCTGTGAGGAAGGAAGGATTTCCTCTGATATATAATTGTTTATGTGGGCGACCCCATGGCTCGTTTGGTGAACGCACTGCCTGGTGTGCTACTGAGCCGCACAAGACCATGGGATCGAGAGCTTGATCTGTGGCCGAGCACAGAGTTAGCTGCTGACCGTCGGGAGCATGGCAATTGATCTCGGTCTCTGGGCTGGGGTGACGGATGACTGTGCGACCAAGAAAGGGAAATCAGCCAGAATTCTTCCTCCTAATTACTACCTCCTAAGTGACCCCCCCCCCCCCCCCCCCCGCTGAAAGGAGGTGTGCGCGGACATGATTGGACTTCACTGTGGTCATCCGCATGGCCAAATAGCTTACCAAAACACCATCTGGGCTCAGACTAGAAGAACGGTCACTTGGGCAAAGGCCCGTGGAGGCTGGAGGAGCCTGTGGATCCAGACCCCAGCAAGCGTCAACCCGTTCAGGAGGAGGGAGGGAGAAAGGTGGTTGGTTTTATGTCGGGGTGCAGATGGGAGAATTCTCACCATCGTTTGGTTATGCGTTTGCATTGGGTTCAAACAGTAAAACGCCGAATTGTTCTAATTTCTGTGAAATAGGGAAGCTTTAAGTTTGTATCTGTACAATAAATAGTTATTTTCCACTCCAGTAAGTGCCAGATTTGCACACCGCACCTTGATCTACTGTTCACATCTGCAGGGAGATTTCCTGCTCAAGATCACGTTTCTCGCCCGGCTTTAAGTGTTTCTTCAGTTGTGTCTGTATGTAGGCAGAGCCTGAACCTGCTGCCAATACATCAAAGCGTGTTGATTGGTGCCTGTACCTGATTAAATCAATTCTCAAGAATCCCGAGCAGAACAGGGTGTAGTATTACACTGTCCTGTTCAGATCAGTTCTTGGGGAGGTTGGGCTCCAATTAATTCCCACTCGAGCATTCTTTGTGTTTTCGAGTGGAGAGACAAAACCAATACAGGCACCACCCTCTGTTTCCCCCTCCCCTTCCCGCCGTGCTCTGCTCCCTCAACAAGCCATCAATGAACTCATAAAGATGTTGGCACGGTGCTAACGAGCTCTTGGGGTTTCAGTTTGAGAGGCGATCTTGCTCGCGGATCAATGGGACTCTCCATCTGTGGAATTCACTAAATGAAGTGTTCATAAAACCAAGAGCATTCAATAAACACGTTAACAAATTAATTTATAAACAAAAATTGATTGCGCATTGGGGAGAGGTGAAGTGTAAAAAGCTAATGAGAGCTTTTCCAATAAGTACACGGAGGGTGCAGAGCTGGCAAAAGGTGCCACTGTGAGTGAGCGCTCTGTCCGTGATGTGTGTTTTATATGTCCAATAAATGGTTAATGGATTTTGCTGCTCATTACCTGCTCTCCTCACTGGACTGAGCTGGCTCCATCTGGATTGTGAGCCCAATGCCTTCCAGTGCTTTAAGCAGGTGGCCATTCTTCCATCAGCAGACTGGGGGAAGGGGCATCAGAATGTCACCCAATTCCATCCTCATCCAATGTTGATGCATATTTGTCTCCAACATGGAACATTTGAAAGTAATCAGCAGTGGGATCCTTTAGCCTGTTCCCTCCCTCTCCAGCCCTCTTGCCAATCTCAGGGCAACTGAAGCCAATAACATTATCCCTGCTGCCGTCACCTAACACAGATTGAGAATCAGCTTCCTGATCTGGACAGCTCACATTCCGTACAGGGTGCTCCATTACTCACTAAGCCAAGGAGGAGTCCACACTTCAGGAACCCATTGTTCATTGTCCAAGGTGAATTTAATTCAACAACTACTTGCATTTATATAGCGCCTTTAACATAGAAAAACATCCCAAGGTGCTTCACAGAAGTCAGGAGTGTTCACCTATCACCCATGTGCTTGCTGACCTACATTGGCTCCCGGTCCAGCAATGCCTCGATTTAAAAAAAAAATTCTCATCCTTGTGTTCAAGTGCCTCCATGGTCTCGCCCCTCCCTACCTCTGTAACCACCTCCAGCCCTACAACTTTCCGAGAACTCTGCGTTCCTCCAATTCTGGCCTCTCGTGCATCCCTGCTTCGTCCCACCATTGGCGGCCATGCCTTCAGCTGCCTAAGCCCTAAGCTCTGGAATTCCCTCCCTAAACCTCTCCGCCTCTCCACTCTCCTCCTTCAAGACCCTCCTTAGAATCTACCTCTTTGGCCAAGCATTTGGTCACCTGTCCTAATGTCGTCTCCTTTGGCTTGGTATCAATTTTTGTCTGATTACGTTCCTGTAAAGTGCTTTCAGACCTTCTACTACGTTAAAGGTGCTATATAAATTGGAGTTATTGGTCAAAGAAGTGGATTTTAAAGGAGGAGAGAGAGGTGGAAAGGTTATGGTAGCGAATTCCAGAACGTGGCGCACAGATGGCTGAAAACAACAGTGTATTTTTTATCCTTGCAATAACCTTATGGTTATAAACCACTTGAGCTTTTATTGTTATACTGCAATGTGCTAGGTACTAGAAAATAAGTGAACTGGACTTGCTGCACTAAACTGAAACAATTCTATACACTCAAAATACACCACGTGCTGTGTGACGTTGGATTGAATTATTTCTCGGTTAATAGTGGTCAGATTAACACGGTTCCTTTTTCTTTTAACTTGTTTTAACTTTTAACCAATCCAACATCGACTGCTCGTGTAATGCACTTGTTGGAATGCTGCCTGAGTCTTGCTGTTCTTTGTTACTTGACTGGCGCATTTGAAACATTTCACTGGGTTATTTCCCTGAGTTTTATTTTTTCAATTTACAACCACTCAAGCCACAAAATACAGCTTTCAACGGCAACCAAAAGGACTAGCCGCCCCAGGGTAACAGAGTGTTTTGAGTAACGTCGTGCTGTACTGTTGACCAGAGGTCACCGGTTACGGTTACTGGCTTAGTACACAGAGGAGAAAAGTCAGTTCTCTCAATTCTCAATTCGCTTTATTAATGTTGTTAGATCATGTACATACCGCTTATACGTCTGGTTAGATATAGGCATGCAGTTTATAGCAGGTTATACAGTTTTATACTCAAACTAGGATTTAAACGCACACCCACTAGGTTTCTCTGATTAACACTCCGAGTGGTCACAGAATAGAAAGGATATTATATTACCCGGAAAGGAGATCTGACACTGGCCAGGTGTTCCGTTCTCTCTCTCTTGATGTCGTCTCTACCTCCCTGACGTAGTCTCTACGTCCCTGACGTAGGGTCTCCCACTTTCGCGATGGTTAGTCTCCGGAGTCTCGCACACAAACCTGGCACCAAGCCTGCAATTGATGCTGTCTTCTCCTGTTGGCTCAGATTTCCTGGAGTGGTCGGTGTCATCCCCTGATTGGCTCTGTTTCAAGGGGTTAGGTAGCATCACCTCATTACTCCTTTTCTAAATGAGGACTGGTGTCTCATCACAGCTCCTTTGTCCCATAGAAGCGTAACTAATTCAAACCGGTTCCGGCCAGCTCAGACCAGTGACTGAACACCAGGTCACTTCAGTTCAAAACTTAGTCTCTTTGCCTGAGTGTCAGCAATTTGAAATAAACTCAGTAGTTTTCTGCAGCCCCTGGCCAACAGTACCATGACGCAGCGGGACATGGGCTCTCTTCCACCCACTCTGGTGAGTTCTTCTGGACCCTGGTAGAAGACATCACGGTTGCCCACTGATGCTTTCACTGTTGTGGATTAGGGCAGGGAAATTTCTTTCATTTAAAAAAAAAATGATATTGAAAGGCCACAGTGCCGAACACCACAAAGATTGAGAAGAATATTGAGAGAAGTTGAGTTAAATTATGAAGTAGTGATTTGATAATGGCAAGTTTGGATTTTGGAAACCTACCAGATTGTAGGCTCAAGGAGGTGGGTTTAAAAAAAAGTTAAAAATGAGAAGGGGAGTGAGTGAGAGAGAGAATGGAACCAACAAAAGATCTTCATAAAGAAGTGTTTGACACATGTTCAAAAATTTGTTTCCAAACTCATGGTACAACAGTGTGCCACCTTGTCACTCGTGTGAAGCCATTGTAATTAAACAACACATGGCCTTCCAAGTGCTCATACCTGCCATAGTATAAAAAAAGGTTTGTCGAATGCCACATTGTGTAAGTAAACTCCGTTCCTTTTTAAAAGAATCTGATTCCAGTTATGTGTAGTTTGATTAAAGGCAGTCTAATCTGTGATTTGCATTCCGTACAACTAGCAATTATGAAAATTATGTGCATTTTGAAGTAATATTTCTGAACCCACCTTATTTCCTAAATGTAAGCAACATTGCTCCTACCCTGTAATTATTAAAATCTACAACTCATAATTTTTGAAATTATTTTAACACTTATACAGTTTTGTACAAATCAGCCACTCCCAGGTGCCTGTTATTCTATATACCATCTCATCCCACTTGGATAGGTCATTGTCCAGTTATCACACTCAGGTGTCCATTATTCTACATACCATCTGAACCCCTTAGTTAAGTCATTGCTGATTTATCACTCCCAGGTGTCCATTATTCTATACACTGATTGCATAAGTGAACCAGATTTAGTCGTGTGAGTATTGGGAGCTGACCCATAGATTCTTGTCTCCTGGGATTCAAACTTAAACAGTGGCATTATAAAAATGGCTTCGAACAAGCTCAGTTCCTGTGCTGTTTTGTCGAGCTGCTCAGTCACTGGGCAGTCATCGCACTGCTGCTTCTGTGGTAAGAGGCTCCACAACAAGTTTCATGAAATTGTCAAAAACATTACAAAGAATTAATGAACTCTTAGTATCATAGTATGATACAGCACAGAATGAGGCCATTCGGCCCATCGCGCCTGTGCCGGCTCTTTGAAAGAGCTATTCAATTAGTCCCACTCCCCTGCTCTTTCCCCATGGCCCTGTAAATCTTTTCCCTTCAAGTATTTATCCAATTCCCTTTTGAAAATTACTATTGAATCTGCTTCCACCGCCCTTTCAGGCAGCGAATTCCAGATCATAACAACACTCTGCGTAAAATAAAAATGTTTCCTCATGTCACCTCTGGTTCTTTTGCCGATCACCTTAATTCTGTGTCCTCTGGTTACCGACCCTTCTGCCAGAAATAATTTCTCCTTATTTACTCTATCAAAACCGTTCATGATTTTGAACACCTCTATTAAATCTCCCCTTCACCTTCTCTGTTCTAAGGAGAACAATCCCAGCTTCTCCAATCTCTGCACATAACTGAAGTCCCCCATCCCTGGTTCCATTCCAGTAAATCTCTTCTGCATCTTTTCTAAGGCCTTGACATCCTTCCTAAAGTGTGGGGCCTGGAATTGAACACAATATTCCAGTTGAGGCCTAACCCGTATTTTATAAAGGTTTAGTACAACTTCCTTGCTATTTTGCTCTCTGCCTCTATTTATAAAGCCAAAGATCCCATATGCTTTTTTAATGGCCTTCTCAACTTGTCCTGCCTTCATAGATTTGTGTACTTATACCCCTAGGTCTCTCTGTTCATGCACTCCCTTTAAAATTGTACCATTTAGTTTAGGTTGCCTCTCCTCTCTTCCCACCAAAATGTATTACTTCACATTTCTCTGCGTTAAATTTCACCTGCCATGTGTCTGCCCGTTTCACCAGTCTGTCTATGTCCTCCTGAAGTCTGTTACTATCCTCCACATTGTTTACTACATTCCTGAGTTTTGTGTCATCAATAAATTTTGACATTATACCCAAGTCCAGGTCGTTAATATATATCAAAAAGAACTCTTGATTTGAATTGTACGTGCAATTATTCAAAGTACAGAGGGCCGTGTCTGGGTGCGGGCCTGTGTTTAAAAAGGAGCTGTCAGGCCCAGATCTCACTAACCATGGAAGAACTGTTACTGTAACAAAACTTATCTTTGCTACTTTGATTGTTTGTGATCAGCAAAGTGCTGGGGAATGGGACACTTCACCATTTCTGGCAACTAATAAATACATTCCCAAGGTCAGGTATAGTATACAACAGTTGTAGAAAAAAAGCTGCCTCTATTCTGTTGCAACAATTTGCCCAAACCCTGAGAACACTTGCGTTGCATCAGTGTGACATTGTTCACACCACCCATCCTATGGCCGCCCGAGTGAGTTTCCCAATTTAGTGCCAGCCCTTGGTACCAAATTATGGGCAATTTTGTGCGAGAGACAGAGAGAGACAGAGAGACACCGAGACCATCCCACTGGTCTGTCCTAGATTAGCCCCAAGCCCCACAGACGAAAGCGTGCACCCTACCTTTACCCCTTCTCTGAATGTGGCGTTCGAGGTACAGCTCTGTCATCCCCCAGTACCTGGCTCAAGGATCCGTCCTTTGCATGTCATTCTAGAAAAGGAAAGGTGGCACCTTTGGGGGCATCACAGCTGAGCCCTGTCCTATCCTTGCCCAGTGCCCACTGGAACAATTTCCAGCAGAGGATGTTGAATGGTGATCTTGAATAGGAACCCCTGACCATGCTTTGTTCTTGTTTGTCCCCTCCCTAGCCCAGGGCCTGTGAGGCCATTTGCTGTGCCTTGACCATCACCCTGGCTGAGATCAGGAAGTGAACCTGGGATCTTCCTGGCCTGTTTAACTCTGCAACACATCAAGTGGTCCAGATACTCACTGGGCCATGGGGAGGGGATACTCTAAACATATTAATTTAATATATAAAAGCCACCAACCTGTACACCTTGCGGGACAGTCCATAACTGTGCAGGAGATTTGTAGAAAATGATAAGAACATTGTGTATTGAAAGCGTTTAGACAGGAAAGCTCCTGCAACAACACTCTAAGGCTTGTGTTGTCATGTTTGTGATGGGCAAAAGATGAGGGCGGAGGGAGCAATGAAATCAAAGATAAAACAATAAAGCCACAAAGATCGAAAAAGGCATGGGTGAGCCTTACAACACTGCTGCTGTGAGGAGCAGGCAGCTGGGAGAGAATATGATTTAAGCGGCATTTACACACAGTAGGCCACAAATGAACAGATCAGTAATTCACAGGCCAGCTATCTCACGCGGACTCAGCAAGGTCATAATTCAGGCCAAATTTCATGAGAAACATAGTGCTAAAATCCAGTTTAAGTAAAACCTAAAGTGAGCCTTGTTATAACCTTAGACTACAGCTGTTATTGGGGGACAGTTTGATGATTTGAAATTTGCCCTGTTAACTGATTGTCAGCTTAGCTCAGTTGGCAACACCAATCCAGGGCTTAAGCACATGACATTGGGCTGACACTCCAGTGCAGTACTGACTGAGTGCTTTACTGTCATAAGAACATGATCATAAGAAATAGGAGCAGGAGTAGGCCATACAGCCCCTCGAGCCTGCTCCGCCATTAAATAAGATCATGGCTGATCTTCGACCTCAACTCCACTTTCCTGCCCGCTCCCCATATTCCTTGATTCCCCTAGAGTCCAAAAATCTGTCTATCTCAGCCTTGAATGTACTCAACGACTCAGCATCCACAGCCCTCTGGGGTAGCGAATTCCAAAGATTCACAACCCTCTGAGTGAAGAAATTCTTCCTTATCTCAGTATTAAATGGCCAACCCCTTATCCTGAGACTATGCCCCCTAGTTCTAGACTCTGCAGCCAGGGGAAACAACCTCTCAACATCTATCCCGTCTGTCACAGGTGCCGCCCTTCAGATGAGAAGTTAAATTGAGACGTCTGGCTAGGGTTGCCAACTTTGGGGTGGACATATTCCTGGAGGTTTCATCACATGACCTCCTACCTCCAACCGCCCCACCCAATCAAACAGCCTCCCCCGCCCCCCCCATCACCAATATTTTTATAACTGATATGAAAGTGTTCAAAGAAAATGGGGGAAAAAACTCATCATTTTAATGCCACGATGATTTTGCTGTAGGGTTGCTCGCAGCAGTGTGCAGGAGATTAATCTTTAGCTCCTGGAGATTCCAGGACAATACTGGAGGGTTGGTAACTCAAGTTCTGGCAGACATTAATGGCTGTCTTTTGAAGAAGAGCTGGAAATTCTAATGGGAACCCTGTCCAACATTCTTCCCTCAACCAACACCATCAAAACCAGATTAACTGGTCATTCATCTCATGTGGAACTTTGCGGTGTCCAAAATGGCTGCCATGTTTGCCCACAGAACAGTGATTCCACTTCAAAGCAACTCATTGTATACAATGTGTATTGGGATGTGATGAGATATCAAATAAATGAAAATTCTTTCTTTCTAATGGAATGGTGATTGGGGCTGTGACATTTGACATTTAATCAGGTACAGTTGATTAAACAATTTAATTGAAATACAGTGAAATCTTGTGAAACACATCAGGTTTGGACAAAGCCTGTTTTGCATATGATCAGACTTGCAAATAACAGAATTAGCTTTTATTAATCCTGAACAAGCAATCAGCCGCCACACTCTATCCAGTAGATAGTGAAATTTGAGACCATGAATGAGGGAGAGATATTATTATACCTCTTGGGACACTTTTCTCCATTTAAGAGGTACACTAACTGGGCAAATTCCAAAGAGGATTCAATTGCCTTGGATCATTGGTTATAGGAATTTGCAAGAAGAAAAGAGACAAAACCAGGGGTCATACATATAAGATAGTCACTAATAAATCCAATAAGAAATTCAGGAGAATATTCTTTACCCAGAGTGTGGTTAGAATGTGGAACATGCTACCACATGGAGTAGCTGAGACAGAATAGCATAGAAGCATTTAAAGGGAAGCTAGATATTCAGGAGAAAGGAATAGAAGGATATGCCGATGGGGTGAGATGAAGTAGGGTGGGAAGAGGCTTGCGTGGAGCATCAGCACTGGCATAGACCAATTGGGCCAAATGGCCTGTTTCTGTGCTGTAAATTCTATGTAAAACTATTGAGGTTAATCTGATTAATTCCAAAGATTGAAAAATACTTACTACTCGGTCTCTCATATCCACCAATAACTATTTAGCATACATTCCAACCTGGAAAAGCTGTTTGCAGTCTCAAAAAGCTGCCAAATTAAGAAGAGCGCTGATTTATGAGTCTCTAACATGTGAAAACCAGCTCCAGGTATGCCTGATATTCCTTCATTTCTTTAAAGGGGAAAAAAGAAACGTCAATAAAAGTCAGGAGGAGAAATACAAATGTTGAAGGTAGAACATTGGGGTATTTCTTAGTGGGATTCCAGGGGCATGCTGATTATTTCAAAACACTTTTATACTTCGCAATTGATTTAGATTTTTAGCTCTCAGAAAAGAGAAAGAAATCGACATTTGGAGTCATGTGACGTGCGTCAAGCTTGTTTATGTACAGTAACTTTACAGGACTCCATGTTGCTTCACTCTGGGTCCACTTTGAGATTGGTGAACAGCACAGACCAGAGATCAAAGCTGACAATGAATTCAGCAACCAAAACCAAAGGGAGAATCCCTGCATCTATGGAATATTTAAAAGTACAGGGCAATGATCTCTATACGGATCTGGGCAAAAGAGACAAAAATGGAGAACTTGATCCTGCCCCTCCCAATAGAAAAGTGACTGATCTGTGCTCAGCTCCTCCCGTTGATGACCATGATTGTTGGTCCCTATCACCCTCTGACTCGAATGCATTGGTGTAGCGACTCACTCTGCTCCTGGTACATGGTGTCTTCTTACTGAATTCTATCTTGATGTGTCAAGATAAGTGGATTTTCTTTTAAGGTCTGGCTCTGACAACTATAGACCAACCTATGGACAAATCTCACCACATGGCTGCCAGCCAAGAGTTAGCTGTCACCTGAACGTGACATCATCTAGGAAGCTATACACTGATCTAGAAATATATACAGACAGTAGTATTGAGGATTCTGCATCACACGACACAGGGGGACTCGAGGGAGAGAGAGACTCTCTATGGGATGGAAGGGTGTTTGGGCTTGATGCACATGTCAGAAATATGGAATTTGAAAAATAGGTTAATAATCAACCAGCAGTGGTTGCAATTTCAGTGGCGTTGATATGATAATCGGAGCAAAATGGTAATTGTAGTGTAATAGCACCTGGGAGAAATCCTGTTGTTCCAGTTCTTGTTTGGTGTGTGTTGCAGCACTGAGATGAGGCTCATCTGGCTTCATGTTGCCAGAGAAACATTCTGTGTGATTGTCCTCCCAGGCACATGATGAAATATGAAAACGTGGTACTGTTCTTCTCCTCTCCATTCCCCATTATAACAAAATCGTGGATGTGGGCTGAATTGGAACTCCTTTTAGGTTCCTTCGTAGAATCATCATGTTGCTCGATTTGGTTCCAGTTCTGGTCTGGTAGCCTTGTTACAGGGATAACTCGGCTACAAAGGCTCCCATATCACGTGTATACTTTGGAAACTGCCAAATAGTCGCAATCCTTCGTTACCAAAACTAAGCCATTGTACAGTGCTGGTTTCCTTTGAAAGAAAGAAAGACTGTTGTAATGTAGGAAATGTGGCAGCTAACTTGCGCATAGCAAGGTCCCACAAACAGCAATGAGGCAACGATCAGATCATCTGTTTTAGTGATGTTTGATTGAGGCAAGGACACACAGGAGAACTCCCCTGCTCTTGTTCGAAATAGTGTTGTGGGATCTTTTATGCCCACCTGAGAGGGCAGATGGGGCCTTGGTTTAATGTCTCATCTGAATTACGGCACCTCCGACAGTGCAGCACTCCCTCATTACTGCATTGGAGTATCAGCCTGGAATATGTGCTCTGGAGAGGGACTTGAACCCACGTCCATCTGACTCCAAGGCGAGAATCCTAACACTGAGCCACGGCTGAGACCTTTGTTTTGCTCTTGAGCAATTCTGATCTAAACTGAGGTAATTATGCTGGTCTTTTGAAATTAGATTGGAGAGAAAGCTGTTGCTCTTTGCCAAGCCCAGTGAGAGGATATGGCCAACACTGGTCAACTGACAGATTTTAAAAACAAAACTTGTCTGGTTACAAAGGAAACCTCAATAGTATTTTGAAAATTGTTTCCTGCAATTCAAATAGCTCCTTTTAAGAAATACTGCTGTCAGCCTTGGCTCAGTGATCATATTCTTGCCTCTGAGTCCGAAGGTTGTTGGTTCAGGCTGCAGTCCATGACTTAAGCACATCATCTAGGCTGACACTCCATTCGAGTGTTGAGGTATTAATTGATATGGGCCAAAGGCAGGTATATGGAGTTAGATCACAGATCAGCCATGATCTTATCAAATGGCGGAGCAGGCACGAGGGGCTGAATGGCCTACTCCTGTTCCTATGTTCCTACGCTGCCAGTGGGGTTGCCAACTTTGGCTGGATGTATCCAGAGAGGTTTCATCACATGACCTCCCACATATATTCGCCCCCCTCTCACCGTCGGTCGCCTGACCTGTTCCATTCTCGGGGCGCACCACCAATTGGAAAGAGAACAGACTTTTCATTACCCAATTGGTTGATTCTTGACACTCAAACAAAGTTTTTTTTTTTTTCCCATCTCCAATATTTTTAAAACTAATAAACAAAAAGTGTTCATAGAAAATAGGGGAAAAAAAAACATTTTTTTCTTAAATGCTCCGATGCTTTTTCTCCCAGGTTGTTTGCAGCAGTGTCCAGGAGATTAATTCCTGGAGACTCCAGGACAATCCTAACTATCAGGTGCCGTTTTTCAGCTCTGCCTGCCCCCTCTGGACATATAAGATCCCACGGCATTATTCAAAGAGCAGGGGAGTTCTGGTGTCCGAGTCAATATTTTATCCCTTAACCAACATCATTAGAAAAACAATTCATCCGCTCATTTATCTCATTGCTGTTTACGGGACCTTGCTGTGCACAAATTGGCTGCTGCATTTCTCTGCATTGCAACAGTGACCACACTTCAATAGTAATTAAATGGCTGTGGTGTGCTTTGGGACGTCCTGAGGTTGTAAGCGGCACACTAGAAATGCAAGTTTGCTCTTCTCTTCATTCAGTTTGTGTTTGTACATATTCCATTGGCTTTTCACTCTGAACAGGAGGCAGGATCGCAGCTTGAGGGTTGCTTTGCTGCTGATGAAAACTCCTTGTAAAACCTTAATACAAAATCAATTACCAGGAGACAGAATCGAAGTGGAAAGAGATGGACCTGTATGTTTTTTTTTTACAAAAAAGACTCCATACATGTATATTTTAGAGATTTCTAAATTGTCCGGTCTGAAACAGGACAGTTGATAACCCTGATCAGAGAGGTTCCAACTCAGTATATATGAAGCAACGGAGTGAAAAGCAGATGGAATATATACAAACACAAACTAAATTATCTCTTACAGGACCTGCTTGAACAATTTAAAAATGCTGATGCGTTTGTCTTTAAAATCTGCCCGTTGATACCGACCCACTGATACTCCGCTCCCTATTGTCCGAATCAATCAATGTGTTGCTGCTTTTAGTTTCCCCAATTTCCCTCCTCCTGCCCCTGAAGGTGTACACTCATGGTGTACAGTTCCACAGGTTCCTGTGTTCTTTATGCATCAAACCAGGTGGTGAGTATCAACAGGCTACATAACTGGGAGAGGTGGGGTGGTGGGGAGGGAAGGATTTCATCACAGATGAGTCTGACTCTGAGGCGTGTGCATGTACCTGCGCACGCACACACTTTCAAGCAGGATTCATTGCAGAATGCTTAGGAATGGGAGACTTAACTAATTGTCAGCACCCCAGCACTTTCAAGGTCGAGGTCAGCCAACTCATCACAGATCAGGAATTGAACCTGGTACTTTCCTGCTCTCTCTGACTTGTATCTTACCATGTGGTACTTTAACCTGCAGATCCAGCGGAGAAACCCTCAGATTGAGGCCCTATTATCAAGGACTATTGATGGCTCTGCCTTCATCCCTAAGCTGTAGAATTCCCTCTCCACCTCTCCGTTTTCCTTTTAAGACCCTCATTAAAACCTCCCTCATTGACCAAGCTTTCAGTTACCCCATCTAATATCTCCTTTTGGCTCGGTGTCGATTTTTGTCTGATTACCCTCCTGTGCAGTTCCTTGGGACGTTTTACGACATTAAATGCAAGTTGTTGTTGAATCGTTATTCCGATGTAAACCCAAAGGTAAAAGCACATTCCACCAGGTGCAAATTTAATTTTTTTTAAAACACAAGCATAAAATACAGCGCAAAATTTCTTACAGAAGACAGAAAATAAACCTTTTAAATATATTCAAATTTATACTTTGGGAGCAATCTTCTCCTTTTGTCAAATGCATAATTTGACATCCTACTGTAAGACACTCTCACTCTGATTTCTCAATATCAAAGTGTGTTATGTCTGCCGAAGAGTTGTGACTTGATAGGCTTCTCCCTTTTTCCTGACTGACGCTCTCTAACAATACGAAGCAGTGGGTAATCTCATCCACATAATAATCCTGGTCCCTAAATGTCCTTTACCAAGAAGAACATTTGACTTGCATGGAGGATAACGGTTAACTCTTGGTCAACTATGAAACACTAATCCAGTCAAAGGGTTCAGATGGTGTCAACATCTGCCAGAGTGAAAGTCGAGTGGTTTTACGCTCAATTTCCACGCTCCTCAGTGGGATTACTGCCTCCAGTTCACACGGTATCTCTGTTACATGTAAAATCGTGGCTTAGGAAGCCATTTTGGGAGTATTGCAGCATCTGTCGTCTACTGATGGTTTGGAGTGATGGCGACAGGATGTCTGGCGATCGGTCAGTTTCATGGTGCGCTGTACTTTTCACAGGACAACATCTTAAAAAGTAGGGGTTTTGATCTCATTTGAATGTTTCAACATTAGAGTTGCCAGCACTGGTCGGACATACTCCTGGAGGTGTCGTCACGTGACAACCTGTCTCCAACCGCCCCGCCCCGCCCCCACACTCCTGCCATTGGTCGGCCAACATGTCCATGCACATGGCGCACTTCCTTCCAATCAGCTAATGAAGAGTCCATTTGCTTGAAAGCGAATAGACTCTTCATGACCTGATTGGATGATTCTCAACATTTTTATCCCCCATATCCCAATATTTTTATAACTAGTAAACAAAAGTGTTCAAAGAAATTTTTTTTTAGATCACACAATTTGTTTTAATGCCCCCGTGAGTTTTCTCCTGGGTTTGCTCGCAGCATTGTCCTGAGGATTAGTCTTTAATTCCTGGAGACTCCAGGGCAACCCTGGAGGGTTGGCAACCCTATTCAACCTGTGCAGTTATTTCAAGATAATGGCTTCTCCTTTAAATTTAAAGTCCGGATAATTGCAATGGAATAAATCACACTGTTTACCAACACTGCTTAAATCCTTCAGGGTACATGCGAGTCGCTGCCTGGCGGGCTAGGTTTCTGAAACTGACCCAATACTGACAAGTAGGTCACCCACTGTCTTTACGCCTGTGTGTTGCCACGCTCCGTGGATTTGCAGGTCTCGTACTGACCCATCACTCAACCCCGTCAAAGCAGAATGACTGCGTTTCCAATGATTTGAGAAAGCTCAATAGGAAACGTTTTATTTGAAGAACGGAAATGTTCTTCAGAAATCAAATAGGTATTTAAAATTTGGGGCCTATTTACTACTACCTGATTTCCTGCTCACGGGCAACGTTTTTGAAAATGTGAAAGATAAAGTTGTCACTCTCTCTTCCTTTTTAAGTGTCTTTCTGCTTTCTCCAACACCATACTTCTTTCTCTCATGACCTGTATTTCTCTTCCACTCTTTGATTGAGAAATTGGCCAAACGGGGTCCAAAATCGGGTCGCGGTCTCCTGCGCCCGATTGACCCCATAAGTATGTATCACGCAGAACTGAAGCAGGTGAATTATAGACGCCCGCCTGAAACAGGCGGCAGACTGATTTGGTTATTCAAATCGGGGTGATACGCTGGTTTTAGGATCCCTGTGCGGAGTTGACCGGTTCTTCCAGGTTTAGAGCCGAAAAAAAGGCCTAAAGCTTTTGCATTTTCTGGAGTCGGAGGGAGCAGGAGTGAGCCGCTGTCAGCCAGGGCTTGCCCCCTCTCAGCACTGCCCGCCCACAGGGCCTACCTGAGGGCCGCTGTCAGCCTGGGCTTGCCCCCTCTCAGCACTGCCCGCCCACAGGGCCTACCTGAGGGCCGCTGTCAGCCTGGGCTTGCCCCCTCTCAGCACTGCCCGCCCACAGGGCCTACCTGAGGGCCGCTGTCAGCCTGGGCTTGCCCCCTCTCAGCACTGCCCGCCCACAGGGCCTACCTGAGGGCCGCTGTCAGCCTGGGCTCGCTCCCTCTCAGCTCTGCAACCCCCCCCCCCCCCCCAACAACAGGGCCTTCCTGGGGGGGCCGCTGGTGGAGTCTCAGCCGGCCCAGAATGCAGCCGTTTGTCCCAGCAAGCTGCTTCTGGATGCCCACAGCTCACCGGTTAAATGCAGATGAAGCCAGGTGCCGGATTTGGCACGGGTCTTGCGATCGCTGCCACCCGTTTCAGGCGTGAGCCCAATTTCTGCAGCTTTTGTCTCCCTATTGTTTTCTCTAAGAAAAGCGAAGGGGAAAAAGTGGCTTACTGCTTAATTGTGAACGTAGCATTAGTATTGGCGATTTTTCAAAATATAATTGAAATTGGCAGATCTGTAGTCATCGCTATGCAAATTTTCCTTAATCCACATATCACTGCTTAATGGTGGTGCCACACAGTTGCCAAAACAGCCATGCAACTGTCCCCAATAACAAATGTTTGGTTATACAGAGGTCACACACCCATTGCATATTGCTAATATCAAGATTTGTGGTACTTTATGTGTGACAATGGGCTAGGCTGATCATTCTGCTTCAGACAACTCGTGTAGTGGTAAAATAATCCAATTACACCCTCCCTGTCTCCCCATAAATATCAGGGCCAAAGTGTTTTGTGACTGGTTCCTGGAAAATAAGTACATTTTTTTTTCAATAAATAAGTACCAGGTGAGGTCGGTTCACTCAGCACAGACCAGAGACCGAAGCTGTAATCTTCCCAGTTGTGTATCACAACAGCACAGTAATACGACAGTCCAGTTACAATGAGCCATCAGGGAACTCTGCTAAACAGACAGTTTTAATCCAATTGTTGGAGCTCACCTTTTGTTAGGATTCAGTTGAAATTCCACCAAAATAGATCCAGTTCAATTCAGATTAATTGACTTACATCGAATGTAAAGCTTCAAATCCGACTGTATCTGCTCTTGGCAGAAAGATAGACGTTCACATTTGGATAGGGGCCAAATCATATAGCACCAACGTGCTTCAGTTCCAATTAAATTTTAATTGGGGCTATAATCCATTGCAGAAGAGAATTGTACAGTTAATCATTTTGCATGTTTGTAAATGGAGTAATGAAGAGTGCAGTCCAGGTCACTCACTGAGGGGACATCAGGTATTTGATTAACAGCCAGCCCACAAGGCACAACTCCTTGTGTCCAATACTTACCCATTAAATTAGACAATTGTAAACAATTTTACAACACCAAGTTATAGTCCAGCAATTTTATTTTAAATTCACAAGCTTTCGGAGATTTTCTCCTTCCTCAGGTAAATGTTTCAAGATCTCCTTGAAGCCTACGCATTTATACATATTGAATAATACATGGTGTTTACAGACTGCCCCTGCAACTGCCCGTTGCCAAGGCAATCACCGTGTTCAGACAGAGAGGTGTCATCTGCAGAACCCCCGAATACACATTCAACAAAAAAACAAACAGGGAAAAAAAACAGAGAAAAAAAACAGAGAGAGAGGCAGAAACATCCGGAAGGCAGAGAGAGCCAGCAAATGACCCATTATATTAAAAACAGATAACATTTGTTCGCTGGTGGTGTTTTTTTGTTGAATGTGTATTCGGGGGTTCTGCAGATGACACCTCTCTGTCTGAACACGGTGATTGCCTTGGCAACGGGCAGTTGCAGGGGCAGTCTGTAAACACCATGTATTATTCAATATGTATAAATGCGTAGGCTTCAAGGAGATCTTGAAACATTTACCTGAGGAAGGAGAAAATCTCCGAAAGCTTGTGAATTTAAAATAAAATTGCTGGACTATAACTTGGTGTTGTAAAATTGTTTACAATTGTCAACCCCAGTCCATCACCGGCATCTCCACATCATTAAATTAGACAAGCAGAGATGCTGGAGGCATTTCCATCTTATTCTGCACTCCTTCTACTTGCACTGTCAACACTGGCATAAAGAGAGATCTACAAAAGTCTATTTTGCCCTCCCTTTCTCCCTTCCACCCCTCCTATTTTACTGTCCATTCCTGCCTCTCCTTTGCCCCTCCTTCCCTTCTCCCTCCCCAAGGCACTGACCTGATTTTTTTAAACTCGAGCCCTGTGACCGTCAGCAAGCTATTCTACAATCATATGCAACCCAACCAAGCCGAATCTGACTTTCACATGCCCACACTTTCTGGGAAGGGGGGGTGGAGTGGGGGAATGGTTACTAGGGGGTGATCACGAATGGGATCCTTGGCAGAGGTGGGAAGTTAGAACTTTTCTCTGCACCCACCCCCCACCCCTTCCTAGCCCCAGGGTACTGAGGCCAGTTGCACCGGCCTTACTGCCACCCTGGCTGAGATCGGCTGACTTGACACATACCTTTTTAGATTTGTAAAGCTTGTTTGAATACAGAGTATCCTTTGTTTTTATTTTTAAAAGAAAATAAATTTACTGAAACACAATCCAGCCAGATCCAATCCCATGAATGTTGCTGTAAGCAGTCTTTCAATTTCCTTTCGGTAAGAGGATGGCAGAAAATCAGAGCCCCTCACACAAGCCGCAGTGCCCTAGTTTGCTGAATTGTTTTTTTTAAAATGAACGCTTGTGAAGTTCTTCAATTTATTCTCATTATGAGCTGGTTCAATTTGGCAGGGAAGAAAAATTCCGTTCCATTTTTAGTGGAATCTTCATTCCTGTTGTTCACCATCTCGATCTATCTGCCAGACATTTTTTTCATGATAAACATCGAAACATAGAAAATAGGAGCAAGAGTTGGCCCTTCGGGCCTGCTCCGCCATTCAAAATGATCGTGGCTGATCGTCTAACTCAGTACCCTGTTCCCGCTTTTTCCTCATATCCCTTGATCCCTTTAGCATTAAGAAATATATCTATCTCCTTCTTGAATACATCTAATGACTTGGCCTCCACTGCCTTCTGTGGTAGAGAATTCCACAGATTCATCACCTTCTGAGTGAAGAAATTTCTCCTCATCTCGGTTCTAAATGGCATACCCCGTATCCTGAGACTGTGACCCCTGGTTCTGGACTCCCCAGCCATCGGGAACATCCTCCCTGCATCTAGTCTGTCTAGTCCTGTTAGAATTTTACATGTTTCGATGAGATCACCTCTCATTCTTCTAAACTCGAGTAAATATAGGCCTAGTTGACCCAATCTCTCCTCATACGTCAGTCCTGCCATCCCAGGAATCAGTCTGGTAAACCTTTGTTGCACTCCCTCCATGGCAAGGACATCCTTCCTCAGATAAGGAGACAAAACTGCACACAATATTCCAGGTGTGGCCTCACCAAAGCCCTGTATAACTACAGTAAGACATCCTTGCTCCTGTACTCTCATCCTCTTGCAATGAAGGCCAACATACCATTCGCCTTCCTAACTGCTTGCTGCACCTTACTTGAGATGTCACCTTATTGTGCAGCTTCCTTTGTTATTTGCATTGTGCCTGTCCTTGCACCCATTCCTAGGGTATTGCTGTACCATCATGCACATAAGACCCAAACTTTGCAACACTCAAATTATCCTTCAATTTCCACTATCCACCAAGGGAATCACTTCCAATATGACAGAAAATGGAGCCTCCGTGATATCAGCAATCCATTTCGTCAGTGGTGCCAGCTGATTTTCAGATTGGATCTGTAGAGATATTGCACCTGGTAAGTAATTCGTGAAGGCAAAAGAAAGTCAGAGTTGTCTCCAAACTTCCTTCACCCCACCATTGGCGGCTGTGCCTTAAGCCGTTCAGATTCTAAGCTCTCAATTCCCTCCCTAAACCCCTCCGCTTCTCTCCTTCAAGACACTGCTTAAAACCTACCTCTTTGACCAAGTTTTTGGTCACCTGTCCTAACGTCTCCTTCTTTGGCTCGGTGTCAATTTTTGTATGATTACGCTTCCGACGTTTTACTACGTTAAAGGCGCTATATAAATGCAAGTTGTTTGCTGTAAACATGATGAACTAATTGGCACCGGGAACGATGAGACCCAATTTTGGAGTTGGACTGACCCCAGAGCTGAAACGGTTCCTGCTGGTATAAATCGCAACTGGGCTCATCGCCTGGATCCTTGATGTCTGCGCCTTCCTTTGGCTGCTCTCTTATTGTGTCTTCTGCTTGCTCTAACTCCAGGTGCCCCACCTTCGCAGTGCCCTCATTGCCACTGCCATTCCCGTACTGGTACCCAATAATAAAATCTGGTGCCATCTGCTACTCAATGGAGAGGGAGCTGTAAAGAGATGCCCTTTTTCCATGGCACGTTGTATTCCATGTTCCATTATACAGAGCCACCGTGTGTTGCCTGGAATATTGGAATTGTTTATCTTCTGAAAACTGTTCCTTTTAAAAAAAAAAGTTGCCAACAAAATGGACAAAACTGAAGGTCGGGTAATGGATAAACCAATTAAGTACCTCAGACGTTGCTGGCAAAGAAGTCCAGTGGCACATTTACTAAATAGTTTTGGTATGTTACTGTGTGACGTTGAGCAATCTGGGATTATTGGGTCACAATAATAACCCCAAGAGCAATTTCTAGACTTACTAGTTTGTTTTGCTGCAGAAATGAAAGCCGAGGATCTCACAGTCAAGTGGTTGTGGATTCTTTCAAGGTTTAGGAGTCTCTGTAGTCTTCAACTTCTCGTTGGGAGTTTAAGCTGCTTTTACATTGGGTTTAGTGGGGAACCTGCAGCACTAGCACCTGATACACAGGTTGGTAGTAACCCCAGCATAAACTCGCCAGATTCACTAAGGTTGGCTGCCAGGAAGAACTGGCTTAAAACAAAAATAGATCTTCCCAGGCCTTGGTGAATCAGGAAAGCTTATTTTGGGGTTGTTGCCAGCAGCACAAAACCCTTGTACACAGGAGCTTGAAAAGGCTACGTAGGGACATCGCACATAACAGTACAGCACGAATGTTCCTCTGCTTTCTGTGAAAGCCTCTGTTCTTCTCTTTGACGTAGGCCTGGTCTTTGGAGGCAGCCTTGATTTCAGTGGCGATGCTGTAATATAAATGAGGCAGGGTTAATGTCTCAAGGCGGCACAGAGATCCACCTCTTGAGGGGTTTGTCCCAAAAGTACTACCGGGGTGGGGTGCAGAAACACCAGCAGCAAAATGTATTTCTGGCTGGGCACTCGCCTGGGGGAGAGCCCTGACCCTGAGATGAAAAATGCACAGTTGTTTACGAGAGTAGTTGGGCCTTACAAATCCATCTCACTGTGTAAACAGGGCAGAATCCAGGAAGTTGTATACCTTATTACATCGAATGTACAGCATAGAAACAGGCCATTGGGCCCAAATGGTCTGTGCTGATGTTTATGCTTCACACGAGCCTCCTTCCACCCTTCTTCATCTAACCCTATCGGCATAATCTTCTATTCTTTTCTCCCTCGTGTTTATATCAAGCTTCCTCTTAAATGAATCTATGCTATTCGACTGAACTACTCCTTGTGGTAGCAAGTTCCACATTTTAACCACTCTCTGGCTAAAGAAGTTTCTCCTTAATTCCCTATTGGATTTATTAGTGACTATCTTATATTTATGGCCCCTAGTTTTGGACTCCCCCACAAGTGGAAACATCTCCTCTATGTCTACCCTGTCAAACCCTTTCATAATCTTAAAGACCTCTATCTTATGAAATACCTTTCAAGTGTTGAACTCCTCAATCCATACCACATTATGAATGTGAAATCTCACCACATAATCTCTTAACTGTTTCTCTATGTGCTAAGCAGGCTGCACAAGCTGAGAGTCCATGTCAGGCTTCCAAAAAGGTCTGTGCAGTCTCATCTATGAAGGGATTTAATTCTACGTTTTCCATTTTGTTAAGGACTTTGTTTACTTCACACAACCCTGAGCACCAGGAAACATAAGGATTTATTTTTTGAAAGACATTTCCGTCAATGCGCATTGTTTTTACGAAGCTCGTTGACAGATCTTGGCATGCCATTGTTGGAATGCAGTACAGTTGGGGATTTGATTATTTAGACTCGCAGTTAAATTGAAGTTGTGTCCTGCCCTCCTCTTCTGGTCTTGTGGCACGTTTATATATTGTGGAGAGACATTTGTGCGGGACAGCAAATCAAAAATTGCATTGCTGGCTCTGCTCGCCTACATCCAACACTGTAGTGGGCAGCTCTTTGCCAATGCCTCCAGTAGCTCGTGGCCAGGGTTGCCAACTCTGGTTGGACTTATTCCTGGAGGCATCATCACATGACCTCCTCCCTTCAACTCCCCCCCCCCAACCATTGGTCGCCTTACATGTCCACACTCGATGCATCATCTTCCCGGCCAATTGGAAAGCGAATAGACTCTTCATTACCTGATTGGATGATTCTTGACTGTCAGTCAAACAGCCTTTTTTCCCCATGTCTGATATTTTTATAACTAGTAAACAAAAGTGTTCAAAGAAAATTATGAAACAAATCACAATTTTTTTTAATGCCCCTATGATTTTTCTTCTGGGTTTCTCCTGGAGATTAATTAGTGGAGACTGCAGGGCAATCCTGGAGGTTTGGCAAGCCTACTTAAGGAGAAAGCACTTGTTGAGGTGGGTGCCAATGGCACCAGGGGGACCTGCGCTGCCTTGTTTATTACTGTGCTGATCTGGGCTTCCTCCAGTGGCAGCGCTTCAACATGAATCACACACTCTGGCCTTGGGTAAACTGGCCCCGATGTTGTAAATCTAAAATCGCATGTTTCCAAGAAAAATACAGATGTGTTTACACAGACTGGATATTTACTTGTGCATTTCAAGTCTGTTGAGATTCCAACTCATTCACACTAAAGAAAGATTTGCGTTTATACAGTGCCTTTTATGACCTCAGGATATCCCAAAGCGCTTTACAGCCAATGAAGTATTTTTGAAGTATAGTGATTGGCTGCTGCATTTCCTACATTACAATAATCTGCACACAGCAAGTGCCCACAAACAGCAATGTAGTAATGACCAGATAATCTGTTTTAGGTGTTGGTTGAGGGATAAATATTGGCCCAGGACATTGGGGAGAACTCCCCTGCTCTTCTTTGAAATTGTGCCATGGGATCTTTTACGGCCACCCGAGGGACCAGATGGGGCCTCGGTTTAACGTTTCATCCGAAAGACGTCACCTCTGACAGTGCAACGCTTCCTCAATATGGCACTGGAGTGTCAGCCTGGATTTGAACCCACAACCTTCTGACTTGGAACGGAGAGTGCTACCCACTGAGCCAGAGCTAACACCAATATACGCACTGCGTACTGTGTTCATATCTACAGCAACATTGAAATGTCACTGAGATGCAGAGATCCCGGATGCTAAAAAGGCTCTAATTGCATCAACTCCACTGAGATCCACCCACAGTGGTTCACTAACTGAGTAATATTTGGCTTCACTACTAGTTTTTGCTGGTGGAATGCCCTCTAATGTTCTGGTAAATTCTTGGAGCTGCTGTTTATACCTACCGACTCTTGAGTCCAACCCAATCAGGGCACCAGATAGCGTGCTAGAAGTTAGGAATAAGTTCATGTGCCCAGGTTATATTGAGCATAGAGGCTTCCTCTGGAACTTGAAGAACCACTGCATGTGTGTGATATATGGAATGGTGTTTACATTGGCCAAGTCAGAGCAGTCGATAGTGTAGATGGTCATGTGTGTGGTCCATGTAAACTGCCTCTGGGGCTAACTGACCAGTTGTGCCTGCAGGTTCGGTGCAGCAATGACATACAACTGGTACAGTACATTCACCAGAGAAAGACAGCTCATGTTTACTTAAGATAACTATGATTCGATGTCATGGAAAGGCAGGAGCCCTTCCGATTGTCCACAGGTCATGGTACTGCGGGAAGTGTATTGACATTGGCTGAGGACGTGATAGGAGTATCCCAGCCAAACCCAGTGTTCAAATAGTCTGCCAGACACCAACTGTTCAGGCTCCCTCATGATCTGGGGAACCTCACACCAACTCCAGGAGATGTGGGGGTTGGGGGGTGGGTGGGGGTGCGTGTGAAGATTAATATCTATTTTGAGAGGCATCAACAACAGGGGCACTTGAAGTGATTTTTAATTGTAATCGTCTGTTTTCCCTCCTCCGATCCTTTTGTATAAAAGCAAGAAAAAAAATCAGATCTTACCTGACTCCAGCCAGTCAAATGAGCTGTCTAAACAATGTTTTTGAGGAAGCAATTTGAGTTAATTGGCTGCCATTTGCTGACAACTGGTTGTCACAGTTGAGCTCCACAGAAGGTGAATTAAAAAAACTGTCTTGAGATACATAGACAGAGCCATCAATTACATTTCATAGCTTTGGCATAACATTTCAACCAGCTTTTAAAAAAATTAAGGGGTGTAGTTAGATGAAGTCTAATTACAATAGCTCTTAGTCCATCAGCATTCCTGGCCCCACTAACCACAAGTAGAACTGTCCTCTCTCCTTCATCGATTTAAAATGTCTCAACAAAGCTTGGCTTTCTCAATCTTCCCAGACACGATTCCCCTCAATAAGTCAAGTATTGGAGTATTCTCCAGCCCCTAGCTCTATATAAGACCCAAGACTGGGAATACTGTTTTCCTATGTGGAACTGCTCTTTTCCTAAAATTTCATTATTTGTGGGATCTTGCTGTGCGCAAATTGGCTGCTGCATTTCCTACATTACAACAGTGATTACACTTCAAAAGTGCTTCATTGGCTGTAGAGAGCTTTGGGGCATCCTAAGGTCATGAAAGGCGCTATATAAATGCAAGTCTTTCTTTCCTTCCTTTTGAGACTCATTCTGCACCATTCTGTGTAGAATCCCATTGGCACCCTGGCTGATATCAGTTAACTCTGTAGCTGTTTTTAAATGGCAGGAGAAAACAGGACCGAACTCTCATCCAGCCAACTTGTGTCTCGGAAAAAATACTGAGATAAATACACTCAAAATATCGAGTGTGAAATATAATGAGAGCTGTTAGAACTTAGTTTGAGATGTGAGGACAATGAGCAGGTTATAAAAGCACCTTCCTGTACTCTGCGCAATCCGAGACTGATGTAGAAAGGATAATCTGTCATTAATAGTCACCATAAGAGCAGAGTTATGGGTGATTGGAATAAGATAATGCACAGTTTTAAGGCAGCAACAATTTTTTTGAACAACTGCTATCATAAATATGAACAAATAATAACATACGTCTCAGAATCTCATTTGAGACCTAATGGTAATAAAATACAACATAAATTGACATTTTAAAATTATATACCAGATTGTATCATCCTACAGTACTAGATTCTACCATCTTGTACACTACCAGAGTAAACCATCCCATGCAGACTATCATTTCATACAGTACCAGATGCAACCATCACATACAATCAGACTGTACCATCCCATAAAGCACTGTAATGTCCAGTGTGGCACTGTACCAGAGTGTACCATCCTGTGTGGCACTTGTGCAATACCAGACTGTCACCATCTTGTACTACAGAGACTATCATCTCTTACGATCCCATACAGTACCAGACTGTACCTATATACGCCACCATCTTGGGTTGTCCCATCCTATCCCATACTATACTATTACCAGCAGTAAAGTTCCTAGCTCGTTGGAAATGAAGACACTAAGAAGGTGCTGGCAGTAACTTAGAAAACCCCTTGTAACTAGACAGGTCCAGAGAGATTAGGCAGTGAGGTACAAGGCATCCACTCTTGTTTGACCTTCAAATGTCTTAAACCAACATCCACAGGCTGCCTGAATCTGTAGATGAAGCCCTCCTGAATCTGAGCTGCTGTTTTGTACATACGAATTAGATTTTATTTTGTGGATTCTGTAAGTTTCTAATGACTCACAGGCTTTTCTTGTGCTAGGGGAACTCTAAATTATTCAGACTCATTTGTCCAGTCTTATACTTTGTTCAATAATTAACTGTAGATTTTATTATTGACTGGGAAAGCAGGGGTTTGATACCAGGCTAGGATCTGATCAGCTAGGTCGCAACTCCCTCATTGGTTTAGTGGATGAATGCACTGCCCAGGTTGAATTGAGTCATATTGACTAGGAAGGTTCCAGGTTCAATCCCTGGCCTGTGTTGAGTTAGCTGATTGCAGTGGGGGCAAGGTTATTGGTGTTACCATTGACCTGGATTAAGGAGAACAAATCAAACCAGGGTTTCTGCTGAAAAATGCACGTGTGGATGTCCTAACGGTGGAGTTGGACTCAGTTGTGGTGCTCTCCACGATCGAATGCCTGCTGACACTCATTGTCTAGGCTCCTATGTGGAATGGCATCTGAGGGCTGATGGTGCCCGTGAATTGTATGCTAGCGTTAGTTTGGGGGCTTTAATGGGGGAAAAATGGGAGGAAAAAGATTAAAGTTTTAAAAAAAAATTAATGTCCTCCACTATTTTACTATTGTTGCAGGAGTGGGCTTCTGCCACTAGAGGTGTTCTAGTAACAGAAAGCTTAGCACCATTTCAGTACATTTCATGGTTCCTTTGGGTTTGCTTGTTTTTTTTTGTTCCATTAAAAATGTGACTTTCTACTTCAACATGGGAAGCACAATTCAATCCCAGTGTGTCCATTTGATTTCTTTTGAATGTATTATGGCTCCCCCCTCCCAATATTGGTACAGAATTTAATGCTTTACCCATTAAATAACGGTCACAGAGGCTGTCCTGGCCCCAGGGTGAGATTTTCATACATACCTTTTGATTTGATTTCATCAGAGTGACTAATTCCAGTCATTATCAATGATCACTTTGGCATTGACTATATTCTGTAATGTTCTTCAATTTTTTTTGTTATAGTAATCCAGACTGTTCTGTCCCAAGGCTACATTCAGAAATGCATTTATGATTTTTCATCAGAATTACTCCTTCTACTTATTATCAACGACCATTTTTGCTTTGACTATAATTCTGAAATTCTATAATGTACTTTTTTTTGTGACTTGTAGTTAGAGGATTTAAACATTGCTCATGAATAACAATGAGTGTATGAAAGAATCTTTAATGATTCTTCTTAACCAAATGTCTTATGAAGTCAGTCGTTTAAAACCTTATGAAAAACAATTACAAAAGAACTGGTGAAATTTTGATTTTTTTTTTCCCCACCCAATTCTTCCTTTTTCTCTCTTGAAGGCATTAATTCGTGCTGAGGTACAGGTCCATAGGTGCTGAGAAGCTCCCAGTACCTCACCCTGGGGTACAGGTCCTGATACCCCCCCCCCCCCACCATGGTACAGCTCCTCCGATACTGACAAATTCCTGGTACCTTACACTGAGGTACAAGTCCACAGGTATGCACACCCGCTGGTACCTCAACCTGAGATACAAGTCCACAGGTACCTCACCCTGGGGTACAGCTCCACAGGTGCTGGAAACCCTCTAGTAACTCACTTAATGGATATTCTTGGTTCGTGATCCTGGACAATGAATATTGGGCTACTTCACCTTGGGGGCCCTTTGGGACCGAGCCCAATCCTGTCCTCACCCAGTGTCTATATTTGTGCACTTTCTAACAGGGGTGAGTGGACAGCGATCAGCAAATTCAGCACCGTCTGGGCAATCAAACCTGGGACCTTGCTGGTCAGTACCACACAGGTAGTGTGTTTACCCACTAAACCATCTTGAGTGAAGCAGCTGTTTCAATCCTTGCTATACCAACCCCTACCATATTGGGGGTACTCAAAAGCGAGTATTGTATTTCAGTACTGGTTATACCACTGTTCAGGTCAAAAATGATTGATTTTATGGTGGCATCTCTACACATGTGCTCAACTTTCTGATGCTATTGACAATTCTCCCAGATCAAAGGTTTTGCAAATTGGAAAATACTGTAACTCTCTTCTTTAGGCACTTTTCCCCCCCTCAATAGCTCAGCCAGTCAGTGCATGTCCCCAGGGAGTTGCTGAGTCAGGAAGAACAGGAATGGTCCAGGTTTGATCCCCAGTTAGCTGAACTCTGTTGGGGCAGCAGTAAGAGCAACTGACCTCTTCGTCCCTGGGCTGGGGAGGTGAAGAAAAGAAAGAAACCAGTCAGAATTCCTGCTCCTGATTGCTGTCCGTGAACTCCAGCTAGAATGTGGCTGGATGGTGGGGTGAGGATAGAGGTGTGATGCCCTCCATGGTGGAATAATGCACTGTGGCCTCTTGCATGAAGATTGGCCTCTTGGACCTGTCTGCTGGCACCTGTGCCCTTCAGGAGAGGATGGGAGGAGGGTGGGAAATATCAAAAACCAGTGCTTTAGTTTCCTTCAACAAACATGCTTTGTGAAATCTGTCTCTGTTTCTGATCACCAGAAGCCTTAGATGTCTTGCTGCTGCAATAATACATTGATTTAACTTAGAGCTGTCTGCCAGTGCCAATAACCCTGCTCCCTGTTAAGCAGCAATAAATGCCTGGATAACATCTACTGTATTCCAGTGCAAAATGCAGAGCTGTGGGCTGACAATGCAATTGAGGCTTTAGTCTTGTAAAATGTCACCAGAATCCTCAGCTGGAGCTGCTGGTCTGTAGCTGGCTCCCCTGGTGTTTTATTATTCTATGTGTTCAGGAGGAGACAAACAAAGCCTGATATCCAAGAACTGAAATTTCTCCAGGCCATTTCCATTTAGATGCTACAAATGAAATTCTGATATAAAACAGCAGGGGCGGGGGGGGGTGGGGAATTACCCAATTTTATCAGTTTGAATTGGCCTTGAATGTTTCATTGAACATGTTGTATGAGGCCCTATTATTGATGGGACTTGTTACACAGGAGATGAGGTGAAGGGCATAGTGAGTGGTTGACGCAGCTGGAACTAGGGCAGAAGTGACATTAATCAGTCATTTTCAGTTGTTACCTACTATCGGGTAAATGGTTTGCTTTTCTAATAGCATGGAACCTTGTTAAGTGATGAACATGCGTGACATAGGATTGTGTTCATTTGCCCATAATAATTAGGTAGAAATTTATGTTCACATATGTGTGCCTGAATTTGCTGAGCC